>NC_056731.1:925416537-925571537 GCF_019279795.1 Protopterus annectens
CTGTAATGGGTAGTTTTGTCCATATTTGTTCATATGTTTTGTTTCATTGCTTACTGTAAAAATGTTCAAACCTACAAATTTAAAACACACTCTAACGAGTGGTGTTGTATTATATAAGGAATATAATTTAATTCAATCAGGATGGTGCATCAAAGAACACATGCATGTACGCATAGTCCAAAAATGTGCAAGGGGCCTATGGTTTGAAACAGCCCAAAGGTAAACTTAATCCACCACTGACCAGATGCATATTCTTTGAATGTGGGTTGCGATGCTGTTTCAATGAATGTAAGTTTCAAAGGCAGAGAAGCTTCATGTACATGCTAAGTCTGTTCTCATTTTGAGACTGTATTGTTTTATCTAGCAAATGACTATCGGTGTTTGTGGAATAAAATCTGAAATAAAAGTTTTAAAAATCTCTAATCATTGTAGAAGTAAAAAAGAAAATAGTATAAATACTGACATGTATGAACAGCATTTATAGTAACTGGGGAGAAATAGCCAGGTAAAGTGGCACTCGAATGGCTGGGCGGCTGTTGTGGAGGGGCTGATCCATTACCCTTCTTATGGCCCAACTTGACCATGATCCAGCTCTGAGCCCTGACACATTTCCATAATCACTGTATACTCTTAAATTAACACAACCAAACTATTTACTTATAGTAGATATGGACAATAATTTTCTCATCAAATAGTTGGTGCCAGTAGTTATAATTCACGAGTTTTGTGTAATTGCCTGCATATAGATTAATAAACAGCCAGCCATAAGGTTTGAAATGAAATACTGAAGCACATTACTTAAAGAAATTAAGAAATATAGTTTGATGACAAACTATACAAAAATAGACCTTTGTGAAGGAAAATATAAATAAAAAATTGAACAAACAGAAATAAAACATCAGCTCTCTGGTCCCATTACAACTACTGAATGATGATAATGATAACCGAGCTACCTCTGATTTTAAAGACCATTAAACCGTTGTAAAAGTCACACAGGAAAAATTTATAAATACAAGTTCATTATTCGCTGACTCTACACAGCAGGCCGCCCCCTTCTCAGCTGCAGTCCATAGATCATAGGCAAGTGCTAGGCTAGCTCCCCTTGTGGGCCATTTTAAGCCTAACCAGTTTCCCTTTCAAAGGTGAGAATCAAACCCTGTACCTTATACCTGTGAGGTAAACGTCTTAACCATTATACCAACCCCATAAAAAAGTTTCTTCACTGCTCCCAGTCCATAAAGTCCACTGAACGTTCTAAATGAAAACCAAAGATTAAATGAACTGTACTGCTGCACTGAACATTTAGAGAAGAGTCACATCCCCTGGAAAATCTCCAGAAGAATGTCCTGGAATAAAGCAGCATAGGGATATATTCAGTTAGGACTGTCCTTCCAGACAACCCCCTTCCCTCACTTTCTATTTTTAATAAAAAGAGTCCTGGCCTTTCACTTTCTACTTGAGCAAAATTTTGAATCCAACTAATGTTCACCAAAGAAAAGTTACTTAGATAACCAGTAAGCTGCAGCTCAGTTTAGAATGTATATATTTTGGCAGGAAGTAAAATAAGGAGTGTTAGGCTTGGCTAATGTGTGTGTGTGTGTGTGTGTGTGTGTGTGTGTGTGTGTGTGTGTGTGTGTGTGTGTGTGTGTGTGTGTGTGTGTGTGTGTTTGCAAAAGTTTCACAATTTCAAAGTATTTGACTGAAAAAAATACATTTTATACAGATATTTATCTTTTACATCTTTGCCAAATCTTTATTGAAGAACATAACCACATTTTGTACAGCTTTCCAGACATTCTAAATATGTCTGTCTACTCTCTTGTTCAAGCAAAGTGAATGATTGCAGGAAGTTTTTTCTAAACCTACCTGCATCAGCCATTGCACTGATGAATGCCCCACAGGATATAATAGTTTATTTCTATATTCCACTGAAAATAGTTGTCTTTCTAATTGCATGAATCACATTTATTCAGAATGTTTTGACTGTGTAGAACATTTACACTCCATGATGAATTAAAAGTATCTCATACTAGCTGCGTTATGCTTGAATTCCCAGTTTTTGGTAAGATATTTGAACTCTTAGCACATAAGTTCTGGACTGTTGTCATATATAACCCGTTCTGGTACATCATGTCTGGAAGAAGATAATTGGAGTACATTGCTTACAATTATTAATTTAGGAACCTTAAGTTGAATTACTTCTGGATACTTCAAATAAAAATAATATGAGATGCACACAGATATGGGTCTACTTTAATTAAACAAAAGCGGAATCCGTCAAATACGAATCCATCAACACATAAACAGCGAAATGCGGAAACGTCGAATACACTAAATAGCGAAATCGGAAATGTCGAATTGTTATAGTTGCCCCGTCTGCGGTATAGCTCCATAAGGTAAGTGTGCGATAGTTACGGACCTTAGGGTTAGGGTACGGCTTAAGGTAAGTGCATAGATAGGTAATGTATGTAAGGTTTAGTGTAGGGTTTTGTTAAGTGCATGTGTGTGGAATATTTACTTTGTATGGGTATAGTTCTGTAGGGTAAGTGTGCGGTAGTTACGGACCTTAGGGTTAGGAAGGGGTTAAGGGTAGTGCATAGATAGTTGTGTATGTGGGGTTTAGTGTAGGGTTACAAGTGGGGTTTTGGTGCTTTAATTTAGGGTTAGTAGTAGGGTTTTGGTTAGTGTTGAAAAATATATGGAGGTCTGCTCACTGCTTCTTATTGCTTGCTCTTGCTGTGGGATTTGCTGGCTGGATTATGCTAAAATTCAAAGTCTGGTTATATTTGCATTCACAGTCTGTCACATACAGAAACTTGCAGAATATACACTGATAAGAGAATATACTTTGCAGCACCTGTCTTTAAGAGCAGTAACCAATAACTTTTATAATAAACCAAACTGGACAAACGTTGCAGCTTAAAAGTACTGTTCCAACTTTACTTCTCATATAGTACAGATGATGTGAGAGATATAACATTTACCTCAGGACACCAAATGTATCCCTACCATACCCCTAACATAACTAGATTTAATACAGACTTTTTATACATATTTTAGTTAAACACACACCCTCTTGGTTTTGGAAAGATACTGCCTTGATGACACAAATGCTAACACATCTGTTCTTGTCCAAATGCTGATAAGTAAACTGTCTTCAAGAAAATGCCTTGTGGATTAGAAAAGCACATTTTTAAACTTTCTTAGAAAAGCATGTCCTGTTGTCCAGTGAAAGCAGATTACATTCTTGTCATGTCTGTAAGAAGTTCAGCTTTCTTGATGTGTGTGTGTAATACACTTATAAGCAAGTTCCTTATTTTTTAAGCCACAGTCATTTAGTATGGTTGCTGATCACATATTACTAAACTCTGTTTCTGCATTTAAGCAAACTTTTTCTTTCAGCATATTTAATATCTAACAATTCCCTCTGTTTTTAAACATACTCAAAACATTTTATACTGATATGTATTTTTTATCACATTATATAGAAAGTCTTCTTTTGATCAAAATGCAATTTTACATAGTTAATACAATGATATTAAGTATCACTACCAAAACTGAATGTATTTAACAACTTTTTCTTTTGCAGACCATTCTGTGAAAATATTTTATCAGTTATGAGCTGTGTCTGCTTTAGTTTAACTTGATTAATTTATTCTTTTGCAATTACAGAATTTAATTTATGACTTAGAACTGTTTCATTAACTCTTTGCAACTTGTTGAATTAACTATAAGAGACAAGAACCATGTGCTACTGCAAGCATTTATACACTACTGAAAATATACAGTTTCAATGTCATTTTAACCATAACATTGTGGTCATGTCTTTGAACTGCCCATTAACATCTTGGTAAAGTACTGAACTGGGCTTAGATAATAAATATTTGAAAGCAATTCTTTTACTGGGGTAAAACCAGTGATATTACAACTTGACAAATTACTTTTAAACTTATTACAATGTATTCTGTTCAGTATGTATTTACACAGACTGTTTGCTATTCATGCATTTCAATTTAGCGGCTATCCTGAACCCAATTTTTTAAAACATGGTTTTTCACACATATTCATTGCTAGGCATTAATTTAATTTGTACTAAATTATTCTGTATTTGTACATACAAAGACTATAAAGTAAATTTAGTCTAATCTTACAAATTTAATAGCATTAATATTAAGCAAAATCTTGGAAAATGTTTATGTCTCTTTAGAAATATCTAGTGGAATTGGCACCAAATGCATATGTCCTGTTATTTTAAACTACATACTCAGCAATTAAAAATATTCATGCTTTTTATACCAACATTGTCTTGCCAAAAACATATTAAAAAATAGTGTCCAATCTTGTTCAGTTTTTTACATATCTTTACTCTGTCTTGTATAGCTGTAATCAATTTCAAGCCATCTCTTGTTTTTTTTAAACCATCTCTTGTATAACTTTACAGTTTAACAGGTTGTAAATACAATTTAATACTAAACAATACAATAACCATTATGATAGCTATTAACAACTTGTAAAATATCTTATCCTGTCAGGTTTAATCTGTGTTTAATAACTAGAATGACAGCTATAAAATATTTTATCCTATCAGGTTTAATCTGTTTACCAATATTTCTAATGCACTAATACCTGTTTTCCCTCCCCCTGAAACAGTATTGTTAAGAAGGAACAATATATTATTTCTGCTCTGTAGCTTTATTTCAGACCCTTTTGCAACACATACTGCTCACACAGTGTGTAAAACTGATAAAGTACCCTTCCCCTGTAGTACTGCAGCACTGTTTATCTTTTATAATATATGTCAGCCCAACACTTTGGTTATACATTTGCTTTATTAGGTTATTAAACTGTAGACCTTTGTCTGATATGATCATCTTTTCTGTTGCCTTTGTTGTCTATTTCTACTAGTAGTAGTTATTTGTACCCCCCTGTATACTTTATTTGAACTGTATGTATACTATAACCCATCTGGCTATACTTGATGTAACTAAGGTTTTTTTTATTTTTTATCAGTGACATATATGCACAATTGTGATGTTTTACTATAATTACCAAATAGTGTTGCATGTGAACATTTTAACAATTATGTTTTAATAACAACAAATTTTTAGAAAAACTCAAGCCACTTGTCTGGCAGTCTTGTTTCTTATCTTATCTGTTCAACATTTCCTGTAACTATTCATCCAGTTTAGGAAGGTCTGAGCTCACATTTCAGTTAACCCTTTTTAGCATTTTTTCATTTAATCATATATATTTTTTTAACTTTTGATTTCAGTATTTTTATTTATTTAACTGTTCTGACATTCATTTTACAAAGACTGTTTGACTAATACCATCCCTGATTTTATTTATTTTTAAAATTCAGAACTTTAACTGTTTGGTGTGGTGTTACTATACAATTATAAAGAAAATGTAAAAAATAAATAGATATTAGCTTAACAAACACATTTATATATTTACATTATTTATATTTGCTGTTGTCTGCCTGTTATTCTTGTGTGTTGTATAAAAAGAAAATACATGAATGTCAGTCTTGTGACTTTAAATCATTACTCTTATTAACTATTTTTATTTAATTTTTATATACAAGAACTGTTTTGTTTACCTTTTGACTATGCTATGAGAATGTCAGTCATATGCTCTACTTTACTGTAGTACTGATAAATATATTGCTTTAATTGAATGGAAGTTTTAAACATTTGAGAATGATTTGTATTTCACCATCCTACCATGTACGCTTAACCATTTTCAAAACACAAACATATTATAAAATATATTTCTTTTGTACAGATCAGCTGTAGTTTCCTACTCTTTCCCAATGTATGAAGGAAGTCAGTCTCTGTCAGTTCAGCTAATCTATTTTCTTCATCTTGTAACTGTTTAAGAGTCTCCTGTAATATTGCATGGTCTTTCTGACATTTTTTAGTAAGCTGTTCTGCTGAATTTGAAACTCCTATGCACTTTTGAAAAGATGTATGTATAATTTGTCTAAACTTCCTGAACTCATTGTGTCTGTCTTTTAGAAGTTTACTACATTCCTTAGTAACAAAATGTACTAGGGGTTCTATCAGTAACTGATTTGACTCACATGTGGTGACAGGACATAACTGTTTAACATCTGAATATAATAGAAACACTTTAGCCTTAGTTAATTCTTTATTATGAACAGATCTGTCTTCACAGTCTATTGTTTTATAACATAATACACAAAATGCAGTTTTTGTTGAATCACACAATAAACATTTGTCATATTTCACATGGTTTTCTTTGAGATACCAGTTAAATATTGTAATGCATTTGCATAATGCCTTACTATCAACCTGCCCTGCTAAGGTTTTACATTTACTAATATGCTGTGTATACCAACATTGCAATTTTTTACATTTGCTTGAATTATGCATGAAAATATCCATACTGTCTAATTAAACATCCAAACTAGCGAATAGCAACCATACTAAAAAATGTGACGTAGAAAAAAGTCTTACCAGTGAGCAAGAAAACAGGTGATCAGGCTGTTGTTGCAGATGGCTAGAAATTTTTCAGAGTCACTTGAGAAGCTGGGAAAGCACAACAGGCAGTGGACTGTTGGGCTCGTGGATATCCCCCTTTTCTTTAGTGAAATTATGTCACTGCGACTGGAACTTCTGTCTCACTCCGGATGTAGACGTCTAAAAAACTTTACTACTGCAAGCTGCATAAACTGGAATACTTCTGTTCGGAATTGACACATACGTACAAATGTTAGTTACTGCAATTTAACTGAAGTAACCCTCTGCAGGGCTTACCATCACTCCCCCTCTGTTTGAATGCAGATTATAGGTTCAGATGCAGGTATTAGGTTCAAAAGCAGATTTTAGGTTCAAATGCAGATTTTAGGTTCAAATGCAGACTAGCTTGCCATTGAAAAATTATATGGTGCTAGTCACTCAGCTGCCTCGCCATTGAAAAAATATTATATGGTTCTAGACACTCAGCTGGCTCATCATTGAAAAAATATATTGAGCTGTCTGCTCACTACTTCTTACTGCTTGCTCTTGCTGTGGGATTTGCTGGCTGGATTCTGCTAAAATTCAAAGTCTGGTTATATTTGCATTCACAGTCTGTCGCATACAGAAACTTGCAGAATATACACTGATAAGAGAATATACTTTGCAGCACCTGTCTTTAAGAGCAGTAACCAATAACTTTTATAATAAACCAAACTGGACAAATGTTGCAGCTTAAAAGTACTGTTCCAACTTTACTTCTCATATAGTACAGACGATGTGAGAGATATAACATTTACCTCAGGATACCAAATGTATCCCTACCATACCCCTAACATAACTAGATTTAATACAGACTTTTTATACATATTTTAGTTAAACACACACCCTCTTGGTTTTGGAAAGATACTGCCTTGATGACGCAAATGCTAACACATCTGTTCTTGTCCAAATGCTGATAAGTAAACTGTCTTCAAGAAAACGCCTTGTGGATTAGAAAAGCACATTTTTAAACTTTCTTAGAAAAGCATGTCCTGTTGTCCAGTGAAAGCAGATTACATTCTTGTCATGTCTGTAAGAAGTTCAGCTTTCTTGATGTGTGTGTGTAATACACTTATAAGCAAGTTCCTTATTTTTGTAAGCCACAGTCATTTAGTATGGTTGCTGATCACATATTACTAAACTCTGTTTCTGCATTTAAGCAAACTTTTTCTTTCAGCATATTTAATATCTAACAAGTGTATGTATGTGTTTTCTGTTGTGTTTGCATAGGTAGTATGTTACGGGCGGTAGGGTTGGCCAACTATTTTTATTTATTTTATTTTATTTATTTTACATTTGTTAACCGGGCTAGTCCAACTGGATACATGTCCATTTTCAGTGGAGGCCCGAGGAGAAAAGCTCCGCTATCTAATACATGGTAACAAAAAGTATATACACAATACATAAGGCATTTCAAGCACAAAAAGCATATACACAATACATAAGGCATTTCAAGCACAACAATACTCAAGGCATTTAAACCACAATATGAGGAAGTACAGAAAGGTAATAGGAGATAAAGCTGTTACTTAAGTACTGGAATGTGTAGTATGAAACAGCATTAATTAAGATGTTTAAAAGTTAGCAATAGAATGTAGAGAAGAGTATAGTTGATAGATAAGAGACAGCATTTCTAGTAGAAATGAAAACACTGAAAAAGTGGCGTGGTTTTATTGCGGTTTCATTGTTTAAATTTTGCAGTTTTGTTTGTTCGACGTTATCACATTTCGCTGTTTATGTGTTGACAGATTCGTATTCGATAGATTCCGCTTTTGTTTAATTAAAGTAGACCCCACAGATACATATACACCTAATTGCTGCCAGTATGCCCTGCACCAATAAATTCTCTATACATATGAGCCACAAATTACTTCATGCAGTAGGCTTCAAATATATACAGGCACATGCATGCATACATACACTCAGTCAAGTACAATCACACAAGCTGCTTACAAACCATCCCAGTACACACTCCCACACCCTCACCCAATCACACAAACACACACACACACACACACACACACACACACACACACACACACACACACACACACACACACACACAGTACACCACACTATGTACATTAATCGGATGTCTGTCAGTCTTAGAGGGGTGAAGTTGTTTACTTCACCCTGCACAGACACCACAATTGGAATGGATAGGTGCAGGAAGCTAAAATAAGGCATGCACTTACACAGCATGTGCACTGCTCTGCATGGATCATGCTCAGTCACAGACAACACCATTAGAATGGATAGGTGCAGAAAGCTAAACTAAGGCATGCACTTACACAGCATGTGGACTGCTCTGCATGGATCATGCTCAGTCACAGACACCACCATTAGAATGGATAGGTGCAGGAAGCTAAACTAAGGCATGCACTTACACAGCATGTGCACTGCTCTGCATGGATCATGCTCAGTACAAACATCTTGCAGAGCTCCTGGATGTGTAATGACCACTAAAAAGATAATAACCCTCAGACAGTTACATTTACATGTGACTCTAAAAACTTTTTGCTGAGCTGCACAAAGTAACTCTACTGGAAAGTAAAGGGGTTCTATGAATTTGGGCCCAACTTATGGAACGCCACCTGTGCAGCTTTACAAATATACAGTATATCTCATACCTAATATATAGCAAGGGACAACTAGGCATGCTAAACAGTCATTGGTTATTTCCAAGGATGTGTGGAAGGCTGGTCTGACAAACTAAGGTAGTGGTCCCCATTTTTAAAAGTGGTACTAGAGGGTATGTTGCATTTATTATGGGGATCAATCTCCATTGAAATGCATATGTTAGATTGTCATACAGGAGACTTCATCTGATAGGTGATCTAATTTAAGAGGAGAATTCAGAGTCAGTCCTGCCCATGGAACAGTGGGCCAACTCCTTGTCATTATACTGATGTTAGAAGGATCATAAGAAATTACTATTACAGTACCAATGTGTTTTACACACTTAGTATTGTAGTTTCATACTAGGCTAACTTCTCTTACAAGCTATTTTAAGCCTAGCCAGTTACCCCATGTGAGAATCAAACCCTGCACATTGTGTCTGTAAGGTAACCACCTTAACCCTTATGCCAACCCCCCACTTAGAGAAGACATGATTGTGCACCCTTGATTATCCCCTGGAAGTATTACTATAATCTGTGGTCCCAGAGCTGCAGCTGCATGCAGTTTTATTCTGTATTTAAAGACAGAGTTGCGGTCACATTTTCAGCATTACATTGAATATATTCTAGAATGACATGGAACTCTAAGATGAGTGTGTTTTGTTTCTGCACATGTTAATTATTTTCATAGAAATAGGAAATCAAGGCACTGCCAAGTTCTGAAGAGTATCCATTTTACAGGCATGAAGGTTGAACTTTTATTAAAACATGATTTCCAAAATAATAGACATATATATATATATATATATATATATATATATATATATATATATATATATATATATATATTTATATATATATATCTATATATATATATATATATATATATATATATATATATACACACATATGTGTATATATACTTTAGTGGTGGTGCTGTGGTAGCGTTGTCGCCTCACAGTTAGACGTTGCCCATTTGATTCTCAGTTAGAGTGTCTTCTGTGTAGTGACATGCGTGAATGGGTGTTCCTTTGTTGAAGGTTGTGCATTAGGCCCGGCAAGCCAGCACGTAAAACTCTACTGCCAATCATTAGCAGACCGGAGTTCTGCTGTGGCGACCCCTAACTGGGAAAAGCCGAAAGACACAAACAAACAAATATGTGTGTGTGTGTATATATATATATATATATATATATATATATATATATATATATATATATATATATATATGTATATATATATATATATATACACACATATATATATATATATATATATATATATATATATATATATATGTGTGTGTGTGTGTGTGTGTGTGTGTGTGTGTGTGTATACATATACATATATGTGTGTGTGTGTGTGTACTGAATACAGTTAAAAATACCAAATGTCGACCTTCTAAACATCGACTAGAGAACATTAGCTATGCATGCACATTGATACATGTAAATTATACTAAAAGAGAACAACATGAATAATATTTTTTTGCAGGGAACTAGTCTGCCAACAACCCCCCCCCCCCCGGCTAGTTTTATATATACTAACTCTGAGATCACACATTATCGGGGAAAAGGCACATTCCCAGTCACAAGAATTGTGTGATCTCACACATCTGTTGGCCAAATTTTGTTGACTAAACAGATGTCACCAAAATTCATTGCTCCCATATATATATATATATATATATATACATATATATGTGTATATATATATATATATATTTATATTTTATATATAAATACATATATATATATATATATACATACATACATACATACACACATATATCTATCTATCTATCTATATATATATATATAGATAGATAGAGAGAGAGAGAGAGAAAAAGATGCATTGTAGCAGTGCATTTCAATTGAGAAACATAAAACTGCGCAAGTCTATAGACAATCACTATTGGTACAGCTAATTATGGAATTAGTATATATACGTAAGGCCATGATTCCCACATGGCGATACAGGGCGGCTTGCCCACATGAAAAACATAACATTTTAAGGTACATTTGCTCTGTTTAAATTTTCTATGCAATTTGATTTAACAAAATGAGTTTTCAATGAAATGTTGTTTTAGTGATTTGAGATTCAACAAATTGAGACTCTTTAAAACAATTGAAATCATATATATATATATATATATATATATATATATATATATATATATATATATATACGAGTCTATATCAAAAGTTTGGACTATAAAAAGTTCAAATGCTCAGATATACACTAAACAGTTTGAATCAAACTGAAAGCACAACACCTCAAATCACAAACATTTTGAATAAAAATACAAATTATTTTTTGCAGGGGGACAAGTTCCACACCTTTTTCGGTATAAAGCACTTTTGCTAAAGTGTGTTCGGTAGATGGGGTTTTGGACTATTGAACTTTCGTTCAATAGTCCTAGACCCATTATTTTTTGCTGGTAATTACGAAGGATTTTTTTATCTGTGGAAGAGGTTTTGGAGGCATTAAGTAGTATAAGTTTTGTTTTGGTTGCATTAAGGGCCAGATGGTTGTTTTGCATCCACTGTTCAGTGGAAGAGAAAGTGGCTTGTGTAAGATTGTTAGGAGTTGTGATGGAAGGGGAGGAACAGATTATAGTAGAATCATCAGCATATTGAATGAGGCTGGAGTTTGGAATGGCTTGGTAAAAATCGTTTATAAATATGTTAAATAGTACAGGGCCTAGAATGGAACCTTAGGGAATGCCTGTGGCTGTATTAAGGAAGGGTGAGGTCGTTTTTTCCATTTTACTGCATGTTGCTTGTTTGTGAGATAACTTGAGAACCACTGGGTAGAAGAAGGGGATAGGTTAAGTTTAGAGAGTTTGATAAGAAACAGGTTGTGGGAGATGGTGTCAAATGCCTTAGAGCGATCAAGGAGAAGAGTGGATACAAAGTGGCCAGAGTCACGGGCTTTGTTGATTGTTTCTAGGAAGGAGAGAATGGCAGTGGAGGTACTATGACGAGTCTAAAACCATGTTGTGTGGGGGTAAGAAACTGATTATTAATAAGATATGGTAAGAGTTGTTGGTGTACACCCTTTTCAAGTAGCTTAGAAATAGGGATAGGATGGTGATAGGGTGGAAGCTTGTAATGTTATTATTGCCGCCTTTGTGGAGAGGAATAATAAAAGCTTTCTTCCAGAGTTGGGGGACCTGGCATTCTAAGATGGACCGAATAATTAGTGTACTGACAGGGAAGGCTATTTCTTCTGCAGCTACTTTTAGGAAGTAGGAGGAGGTTTCATCAGAGGCATTGGAACCAGGTTTTAATTTTAGGAGAAGTTTTTTTATAGTAGATATGGAAATGAGATTGATGGAGAAAGGTGGGGGTTGGGGGCAGGGGCTGTTAGGGGAGGAAGGGGTGGGTGTGGGCTGATGAGAAGCCACTGAATTGTTGGTGAAGGATGATGTTAGTTTGCTGATGAAGTCAATGAAAAAGGAGTTAAATTGGATAGCTAAGTCCAGATCAGGTGAATCTGGGCTAGGGCAAGGGTTTTCTGTTTTACCAGGGTTGAGGAGAGATGAAAGTCCCTTCCAGAATAGTTTGGGAATGGGATTGTGGTTAGTTTGGAGGGTAGTGAAATATACTTTGAGGTCAGAGGCTATAAGTTTCTTGACTTTGTTTCGTAATGTTTTGTATTCGGTAAGGGTGATAGAGGTTTTATTTTTTTTGGTATCATGTCCAGGCTTTATTGCGAAGATGCATGGTAGCTAAAGTGTTTTTAGTTAGCCAGGGTACAGGGTTACTTTTTATACGTTTAGTTTTTAGTGGGGTGAAGGAATTGAGTAGGTTTGTGAAAGTGGTGTTAAAGTAGGATAGAGCATTATCTAAAAGAAGGTTTTTTAATGGGTTCCAGTTCGTGTTTTTTAGTGTGTTAGTGAACGTTTCGGGATTGAAGTTTTTTTAGCAGTGAGTGGAGGTGTAAGAGTGGGTTAGTTGTGTAGTGGAGGGAAGGCGATGGGCGAAAGTGGGGAAATGGTCTGCTAGTGGGTCTGGGAGAATGTCACTGTCTGAGATGTAGTGATGATGGGATACCAGAATCCAGTCTATGATACTTCCAGCAGTGAAATTCTTAGCTGGTCTGGTGGTGGAGTTGACTAGTTGTGTAAATTTGTATAGGTTAATATTGAGAGAGTTGGTGGGGGATTGTATTGTGGCCCAGTTTATGTTCACATCACCCAGGATTATGGTTTCATGGTTTATGTTGGAGGAGACCCAGGAGAGAATTTCTTCAAGGGATGAGACATTATCTCAGGGGGAATATAGAGGGAGAGAAAAAATATTAGTTTATGCTTGTTTAGGTGGAGTAGGGCTGGTATTATTTCTGCCTTGCCGAATTTGGGGAAGGGATTGGTGCAAGGGGTAACTAAGAGGGAAGTTGAGTAGAGGAGTGCTACCCCCTTTTTTTGTGTCCTGTCATTCCTTAGCATGCGATAGTTGGGTGGTATTAGTTCAGAATCTTTTATGTGGGGCTTAGGCCAGGTTTCTGAGATGGAGAGAATATCAGGCTGGTTATGTAGAAGCCAGGCTTGAAGGTTTGGGATTTTGTTACATAGGCACTGAGCATTTAGAGCTGAGAAGTGGAGGGGTTTGCCTTTTGTTTGGGGGGGGGGGTTGTGGGTCAGGGCTTTTTATGGTAGAGGGGCCTGGATTTGGGTGGATATCCCCGGAGAGAAGGATAGAGATGAGATGTTGGAGTAGATGTTTGGTAAGTCTATATACATATATATATTGATAGATATTGATACAGATATCTTGGGGGTTAACTTTTATCAAATTGCTGGTTTGTCAAACCTCAGCTCAGTGAAAGAAAAGTGTCAAACCTGGCATCATCAGATCTAAGCAATTAGTACTAACAGACTTGACCCCTGCAAGACCCTTGTTAACATTTGTTTCCTAGGATCACAAACCCAAGAAATGAGTTTTAATGGACATAAGCTCCTTGAAGTAGGCATGTTAGCACTTGTTTCATAGATTCAAAAACCCTAGAAACTAGCTTTAAAGTACTCCCCCATTTGCAGTGCCCATGCGCTCAATCCATAGCTAAAGTGGGTTCATTTTTGACAGTATTAGATTCATAGACAAGTATTGTGCAATTGGTCTGCAGACCATTATAAGATTAGCCAATAACCCATATCTAAGAGTTCCCAGTAGCCTCAAGGACAACAGTCCAAAAAAGAACAGAGGAAAATTTGAGGCTGTCCATCCAAATATCTTGGTTTACCTTGAAGGTGGTCAGGGTGCCACTCTGGTTGACATGTAGAGGAAGTCTATTTCATAAGTGGTGGACAGACTGGGATATGAATCTAGCATGTCAACATGTCTTATTTACTTACATTTCTTTATAGAGGTAGTCTAACTGGGCAACAAAGCCTCTTTTAAGTGGCGGCTTGGGTAGAAAAGTTCCAAATACAAAAATAAAGTTAAAATAATTACAATAGTTAAAATGAAACAAAGAAAAGACACAATAGTAATATGTGCATACTATACCAATAGATTGAAAAAGTAATTAAAGCAGTATAAAAATAAGGAGCTTTAAAAGCATGCTAGAGTATATATAATTCTGAAATATTAACATATGCATAATCAGTAAAAGTAAAATTTAGAAAAATACAAGATTTTAGGATACAAAGAAAGGCATAGCAAAATCAATGAAAAGATAATTTTAATGATAAAAAGGTAAAAGGTAAGAGATTGAATGAAATAAAGAACTATTAGTGTAGCAAGAGAATAAAAAGAATGGAAGAGAAAGTCATCAAACTTGATAAGATGAAATAAATAGGTATTTAGATTTGTAAATGAAAAACTACAGATAGAGAAGAAATAACACAGATGGAGGAAAAGAAGTTAAGAAAAGTAGTTATGTTACTACATAATCCAAGATATGACTAAATAATAATATGTGTTAAGAACAAAAAAGCTTTGGATAAATTAGGTTTAGCCAGGAAATAAACAAGTACATAGCTACATGTTTATTTTGTATTTCTGATTTAAATAATGTAAAGGAGTCAATTAGTCTAAATGAGTAAGATATATTATTCCATTTTTAAATGCATCTAGAGTAGAGATTGTCACCAGCAGAGTTATTAGATTTAAATATAGTGAGATATTTGTCAGAAGAGGAAACAGTCCAATTTGTGGAATATGGCTTGACTATATACTGAAGGCCTGGGCATTTGTTTAAGCAATACAATTGTTTGTATATAGTTAGTATTTGTGTGGATGTAAAAGCATGGGGTAACTCTTGTCGATGTAACTCCAAGATCAAACAACTGGGAAAGGGCATATTTGCCAGCCCAATATTAATGTCATCTTGCACAATTGTTCACCATCTGTTTTGTTGAATAAAGTGTGTTGACAAAACAGTTATCAACAATATTGACTTTTCCCTAAAATAAGTACTCCCAGATACACACACACACACACACACACACACACACACACACACACACACACACACACACGCACACACACACACACGCGTGTGTGTGTGTGTGTGTGTGTGTGTGTGTGTGTGTGTGTGTGTGTGTGTGTGTATATATATATATATATATATATATATATATATATATATGTATATGTATGAGAGAGATAGACAGGTAGCTAAATATAAAGGAGAAGAAAAGAAAAAGGAGCCACTGTGGGGCCTCAACCTGGTCTGTGACATTAATAGGACTTGTTGGTGGAACAGATTTGTGTCCCAGAGACTCCCGCTTCTGTAGAATAGACTCCCAATCCATATCAAGCAGAGTATCTCATTAACCCTTTTTAAGCACAACCTGGATAACTGGATGGGGAACATAAAATACACCCCTAGGGTTCCACCTGTGTCCCTGCTGGACAGGGGCATCGGGTGCTGACTTGTCGGAATATGAGCTAAATTCTTGGCTAGGCTTGGAAGGGCCTCAGGGCCAATAGCCTACTAACTTCCTCTGCTCCTATGATCCTATGATCTTCTGATAGACAACAAAATATCACTTAAATATTCTGCTTTATGGGAGTGGTTTTAAAGAACAATTTTGTGTTCTTTTCAGGTGAATATTTCCATCAAGTGACAGGTGTGTCAATGGGGGCAAATTGTGCACCTACCTATGCTGATATTATTATGTACATTTGGGAAAAGAAATTCATCTTGGATAGCCCCTTTTCAAAATCTTGGAATTTTTATGTTAGATTCCTTGATGATGTTTGTATTTTTTGGACGGGACCCGTGGATGATATAGCGAAATTTATTCAGTACATCCATACTACCACCAATTTTTTAAAGTTTACACATCACATTTCCCAACATAGTGTAAATTATTTGGATGTGACACTTACCATGGTTGATGGTGGGTTCAAATCTAGCATCTATCGTAAACCCACATTTTCCAGTGGTTATTTACATTATCAGAGTTCCCACCCCAATTTTCAAAAAAGGGGGATACTCAAGGGGCAATACGTCCGTATTTCCAGGATGACTTCCCTAGATGTAGATTATCAGCAGGAATGTGGTATACTACAACATCTATTTTTAGAAAGGGGTTACCCTGTATCAGTGATTAAGGCTGTTGAAGAGGAGGTTACTTTGGCTAGGTCATCTAGATTTGCTCCTATACTGGGTAGGTCTGGTGTTAACATCGTTGATAGTCCTATATCCAATAAAACTGACCAGTTTGCAAGTAGTTTTACCTTTATTACCCAGTTTAGTGGAAACGCCTTCCACATAAGAAACATTGTGGAAAAGGAATGGGGTACGTTTAAGGAGTTGACTGATCTAGATACCTTTAAGGATAGGGACGTTAAAACTGTGTTTAGGAGGGGTATAAATATCAAAAAAACCCTAGAACAACAAGATGTTTCCATCTTGCACTCCAGACCCAATTTAGGGGTTTTCAAGTGTGGCCATTGTTCCTCCTGTAAGTACATGCTTCAGGCCAGTCATGTGTTTTTGGAAAGCAGAGGTAGGGATCTTAAGGCAAGGGGTCATTACAACTGCAAGACTGGTGGTTTGGTTTATCTGGCCATATGCCAACAATGTCCAGCGTTTTACGTTGGCAAAACCGAAAGGTTACTTTCTAGGCGCATATATGACCACATTTACGACATTTCTAAGTGCAAAAACACCAGTGCCTTGTATAAACATACCACCATATGCAAAAATGCCAAGTTCTTGTTTTTTGTTCTGGAGGTAGTTCCAAAGGACATCAGGGGGGGTCCATGGGAGGCACGCCTTGCCCATAAAGAAACGCATTGGCAGATATTGTTGGAGGCTAACAGATCCCCTGGCCTAAATGAATCTATTTCGATTGTTCCATATTTAAAAATTAAGGCACAATATATTTAGGTAAATTGTGCATAAGTTGTTTTTATTATTTTCATTATTTATTTTGTTGATTGTATAAATAAATTAATATTGTAATGTGTTTTATTGAATTTTACAAGTTACATCTAAAAAATTTTTTAGTTAATTTTTTATTTAATATTTTGTACTTGTGGTTTAAGTGGTCCAGGATGTAATTGTTATATTCTAATTCATTTTGGTACATACATTTGTTGGAAAATGTTTTTTCATTAAGTCCCTTTGACTTAATATATTTTAAAATTGATTCATTAATTAATCAATTAGTGTTTTTGCAAAAGTATTTAAACTGGTTGAATGTAGGAAATTGTTGTATCTGATGAAGTCTTTCCAATAGACGAAAACGTGTGTGGAGTTTATTGCTGGAGTCTTTTTGACACGTTAATAAAACCTTTCTGGATTATTTTGCCTGATTGTGAGCTGTTTCTGCCTAAGCTACTGGACTGGTGTGGCTGCCTTCTTTGTTGAGGTGTGTTGACAAAACAGTTATCAACAATATTGACTTTTCCCTAAAATAAGTACTCCCAGATACACACACACACACACACACACACACACACACACACACACACACACACACACACACACACACACACACACACACACACACACACACACGCACACACACACACACACGCGTGTGTGTGTGTGTGTGTGTGTGTATATATATATATATATATATATATATATATATATATATATATATGAGAGAGATAGACAGGTAGCTAAATATAAAGGAGAAGAAAAGAAAAAGGAGCCACTGCGGGGCCTCAACCTGGTCTGTGACATTAATAGGACTTGTTGGTGGAACAGATTTGTGTCCCAGAGACTCCTGTTTCTGTAGAATAGACTCCCAATCCATATCAAGCAGAGTATCTCATTAACCCTTTTTAAGCACAACCTGGATAACTGGATGGGGAACATAAAATACACCCCTAGGGTTCCACCTGTGTCCCTGCTGGACAGGGGCATCGGGTGCTGACTTGTCGGAATATGAGCTAAATTCTTGGCTAGGCTTGGAAGGGCCTCAGGGCCAATAGCCTACTAACTTCCTCTGCTCCTATGATCCTATGATCTTCTGATAGACAACAAAATATCACTTAAATATTCTGCTTAGTGCTGTGCAGAAGATGGCAGTTTTAGTGATGAAATTTAAGTTTAATTGTGGCTTGAATGCCAGAAAAAATAAGTTCTCCCATCAGAGAGCCATACTTCAAGGAATATGATAAGGTATTTTACATAGGCAAAGTTGGTCTTGCTGAAGTCACATTTAGAGTGTGATGAGAGAAATACTTTCTTTGTAACTAGGAAAATAACTTGAATAGATAAAGCAAGAAGCAGTGGGTAAAAAATGTGTTTACATAATGAAAAAAAGACATTTCTGGCAAAAAGTACTGCCAGGATTGCAAGGAAATTTTCTCATTAAAAAAAAAAAGCTGTATAAAGGAAAGATCCTTAAAAACTGACTTGTTATGGAATTTGGCAACATCTGACTTCCATCTACATTTGTTATTAAGATATATTCAATTTAACAAAGAGACCATAAAGGCCCAAAGAAGTATAAGAGTTAAGCAAACAAAGCAGTGATTTTTTAAAAACAGGTTGGACTTATTTTTATGACCCTTTTTAATACGCAGAGCAGTGCCATCTGTACTGTCAGCTTTACTTTCTAGCTCACCCTGTTTCTTCACATTTACGAATGTTGAAATTAGATGCTATCACCAGTTCCGTCCATCTGCAGGACCACCAAAGCATTATTTAAACACCTGTGGATGTAGGAGGACACGCATTTGTTGCAAACTATATACCATCACAAGACAGTTTTGTGCACTTGCTTTGATCACTGGGCTCAAGCAGCTTTTTGTCTTTGTACAAACCCAACCTCTTGGATGATCATCATGTTGTTTGGATTCTGTACTTCTGCAGAGTTTCCATCTGCATATGGAACTCCTAAGAGTTGTATTGCCACAAAAAACATGCAGATTCATTAATGGTTTTCAGCCTTACCATGTCATGCCATGGGAGAGGCACAGTTTTAAAATGCAATGTCTGCACTGGTTCCCTTCTGTTAGTTAAAAATGCAACTCATCTGTAAACTGAATATATGCTTTGTGAAATCTGCAAGAGAAACCTGATTCTGGAACTACATTTGCATCTTAACAGTGAGAGGAGAAGTCTGTCTGTTTGCTTATACAATATAGAAAATAGGATAAAAATCTGTAACTCCATTCTGTTTATAATTGTAAGAGATGCTTCTGACTTAGGAAAAGATTAATTGTTTGTACACAGTTTCAGGAGATACCACAAAAGGGGGCTGTCATAGAACTCTGAGCTAAGAACTAGGTTCCTGCAGTTTCCAGCATTATGTAAAACTCTTTGGGCCGGATTTATGAAGGCTTGCACGGAGTGTAAGAACAGTGTAAGATGGCAGACAAGCAATATGTCTGCCAAGCGATTCAGCAATAGCCGGTAGGGGCGTGCATGAGAGCTTCTAAAGCTACTCTTGCACGGACAGTGTTATGGTATGCAAATTACCTCATTTGCTGCTGAAAGCTATGCAAATGAGGTAAATTTGCGATCCAGGAACCACTAACCTGTCCGTGTAAGAGTAGTGTTATCTGCAGAAATGTACTCTGTTGGTAACGGAGTACCGTCCTGCAAAAAGCTAAACGGAGCTATGACAGCTCCAAATAAAGGATGCATGTAGTTAAGGAAGCATGTCAATGGCCAAATATAAGGCCATTGGCATTTGCAAATGTTGTAAATCTTTAAAATCCAATGTTATTTTTTTTCCCTGATCGACGATGTTTAAGAGTAGCGCAGCATAGCGCAAACATGCTGCTCTTTAAATAAAATGAAAAAAGGGAAAAATAGCCACAAATGTGCTTTTACACTAAAAAGCTTGTTCTGCCATGCAGGTGAATGGCAGGTTGCAAACAACATGGCCACTGAGTAGTGGTTGCTAAGGGGGGGAGCTCAGTGTGAGAGATGTAACCAAGCATTAGTAGGCAATCCTATGCAAATGAGGATAAGGATAGTGAATCCTAATTTTCCCTGGCATGTGAGCCATGTCCCTAGAGTGTAAGTGTAGGAGTAGGGTAGTAGTCGAGTAGAAGATAGGTGACATCATGAGGGGGTATGTCTGAAACACTGTAAGGTGATTGGAGCACAGTGGCATGTGTTTGCCCTGAGTTGCTCAGGATTGCAAGAGGCGTGTTTACAGTGGTAGTAGCTGAAAACAAGAATCCAAAGGCGTATGCCGTGGATATATCAGAAATTTATTGCAAACAGGCACACAGAGTGTGCACATGTGTAGGCGAGTGTGCGCTTGTGTGCGCTTGTTTGCGCGCCACTGCCCCTTGTGGAAACAGAAAGGGAAAAAGGAAGGAAAAGAAGTAGTAGGAAGTTAACCAAGGAGAACTAGCAGAGCTGCCAGGTGAAATATATCACAATCAGCCAATTACACAGGCAGTCGACTAGCCCAGCACAGCCCAGCAATTTAATCTCTGCAAACAGCAGTCTAACCTGTTTTTTCACAAGAACTCTGCAACACTGCAGTTTAGAAAGAGTGAAAACTCAAAAAGCTTAAGGCTGACAAAGTGTTAGGGGCTGCCATTGCTATTATAAACCAACATGTGCAAGGTGTTGAGGGTGGAGATGTTGTGAATGCTGTTGAGCAATCCACAGTGAGGAGACGGAGAAGAGTGTGCAGATCCAGGGTAACCTACCAGGGGCTACATGAGCTGCAGATAGTGGAGCGCTATAGAATGGACAGAGGCCTCCTGCAGCAAATTGTTGAGCTGTGCCAGCCACGCCACACACACAGAACCAACAGAGGGGATCCCATCCCAGTGGATACAAAGGTATGTCTTGGCCTACGAATACTAGCTACAAGGTACCTTCCAGAGACCAACTGGTGATATGTTGGGGGTTTCACAGGCATCAGCATCCAGGGTACTGCAACAGTTCCTGGATGCTATGTCAGCACATGTCGGTGAGCATGTATATTTCCCCAGTTCCAGTGAGGCATTGGCCAGCAATATGCATCTCTTCCACCAAATAGTAGAATACCCTGAGGTGGTGGGTGCAATAGACTGCACTCTA
This sequence comes from Protopterus annectens, assembly GCF_019279795.1. NCBI lineage: Eukaryota > Metazoa > Chordata > Ceratodontiformes > Protopteridae > Protopterus > Protopterus annectens. The sequence continues at coordinate 925,438,148 of NC_056731.1, forward strand.
GGGGGGTAGAGTCTACATCAACCGCAAGGGCTTGCCCTCCATCAACTGCCAGGTTGTGTGCGATGCCCAGGGCATAATAATGAATGTGTGTGCTGGCTGCCCTGGAAGCTATCACGATTCCCACATCTAGCATCTGACACAGCTGTACCAGAGATTTGCCAATGGGGACATCCCTGATGGTCACCTAGTGGGGGATGCTGGATACGCACTGGAGCCGTGGCTGATGACACCCATCAGAAATGCACACACACCCGAACAAGAACTCCATAATGAGGCAAATGCACAAACAAGAAACATAATTGAGTGTGTGTTTGGGATGCTCAAGTCACGGTTCCGGTGCCTGGACACATCCGGTGAAACCTTGCAGTACTCGCCAACTACATGTACCCAAATTGTCATGGTATGTGCCATGCTACACAATATGATCCTGTGAAAACAGCTTCAGCAGGAACAGCATGGGACAGGGCAAAACAGCCTCCCACCATTGCCAAGGCCTGCACAGGCACAGTGTGACTCGGAAGAGTAACAACCTGAGCCTGCCCCCAGTAGGCAGAAGGAGGTGTGCCCAGTATGCCCTGGCCTTGGCAAAGAGGCAACACATAGCACATACACTGACTCAGTAGGAACCCTGGAAATGACACCTCTCTCTGACTCGCACATACAATAAAAGGGATGCCTAACTTGACACTACCTGTTTCAAACATGTATAGGGAGTGTATTATGTGCATCCGACATAGGCAGCCCTGCAGCACCACCTGCGGCATGGTTGCCCTATATTAAGCAATATAAAGCAGTGTTAAGCACATTTTACCACTATTTAGCATATTTAAGCACAATTGCATGGAGCTGCATGCTGTGCAAACTAGCGCAACATTGGGCAACGTTGGGCAAAGTCAGGCAAAGTCAGCTAAACACGCTCACACCTGCTTTACTGTTCCTTAACCAGTCAGGTCTGCCCAGTAGGAAAACAAAAAGCAGTGACAGGGCTCAAACTCAGGATACTGTGCGCTATAGTCACAGTACTAAACCACTAAGCCATGACAGCATTTCACTGGCACAGACACAGCAGGGCAATTGTAGACTAACGCAAACACAAACAAATGCTGTATCATGCCCTCTGAACTTACCCCCAGGCCTATGCAGACAAATAACAGCAGGCCAGGCAGTGTGATGTGGGTTGGGTAGGCTATGAAGTCACAAACTAATATACGTGAAATTGGAAGCTAAGTTCTGTAGTACAGTAGTATGCCTCAAGCCAGTACGATAGGCAGCAGTACAGACTGAAATGGAGTACCTGACATAGCAGTGCAGGCCTAGCAAATGTGTATAAGTGTCAGGTCAACCTCTCATCCAATGTACACCCACAGTAACAATCAGGTGTGCCCCCTGGGTAGAAATGTACAAATAATAGCTGTCCCCCCTGTATGTAGAAATGTTGATAAGTCTATGCAAAGTGACTCATGGAAGCCCTGCAGGCACAGTGTGCTTCCTGTCGATGTACAACACAAAGGTGAGCCCTGAAGTAAAAAACAACTTGATTTTCACACACATATAGTGTATATGTCCATATTGGGCATGCTCACACACTTAGGCCATGTCTGAGTACAGCAGTGGGCCACACATATCTGGCAGTTGCAGTTCTCACCCCAGAACCATGTCACTATTCACCAATCCTGCATTGTGCACACAGTGATATGAAAACAGACACATATAATATACTGGACTCCTGTCATAATCAAACTATGTACTACAAGTACTGAACTTGTTCAGAAAAAGTGAAAATTCAAAGAAGACCAGTAAATCGCCGATCAGTATCATCAATAAACAATGAGCACTCCTAACATAATCCAATCCATGTTCTGGCAAAAATATTGTCAAAGTGTCCATAGAGAACCATGAAGCTTTCTTTCGCAATGTCATAAATATCAATGTAAACACATATATGTTCTGAGTCAGTGCAAACTGTAAATGAATACATGTACATGACTGACACCGCCAACATCTTGTCAGACAGTTTCATACATATTTACCCCCCTCTCACTGACAAAAGGGCCCATTATCATACCTGGAGACTGTGAAAACCCAGAAATCACATATACAATGGTTAAACAGCACTTTCCAAACCTAAAAACACAGTGTCTATGGGATGACATGGCTTCCCTAGCTGTGTCATATGTGAGCTCCAAAACAAACAGACCCTGCACCTGAACAGTCCGTTGAGACTCACCCTCTCTACAGGATATGAAACTGTTGAATGTATTACAGCAACATTTAGCACAATCCACAAGTGCTGGTGCACAACAGACCATATGAACTATTGTCTTATAAGCCTATTAAGCCTGATCTGCAAGGCCATGGAGTCCACCATGATGGAACTCATAAACAGAGCTATTGTGAGCCTACAAACACCCAACCCTACCAATTTCGGTTTGGTCAGGGGCAGATCATGGTTCCCAAACCTGCTAGACTGTTTTCAAGGCAGTCACTCAGGACATACATCAATGAAATGAGCTACACACGTCCCACATAGACCTTGGAAAGGCCTCTTCCAACATCCCAGACACATGTTGTATCCACAAAATCAACAACCTGTGCATAAATATGTATGTCATCTGATGGATTGCCAACTGGGGCACAGATAGATCCCACAAGGTAACAATTGTGGTCTCCTGTCCAAGCTGGTAACAACTGCTGTCCCCCATGGCTCAGTCCTGGGACCCCTGCTGTCTGGTGTATACTTATCAGAAATACAGTCAAACACACGAGGGCTATGTTTAGCAAAGTTTGTGGATGACTGCAAAAAAGTGGTCATAATCGATGTTTGGGACAACAGAGACATCCTTAAAAAGGGTCTCAGTCAGACATATGTAGTGTACAAATTATGGCCTCGAGCTACAGTCATGCAAATACCACATAGGTGCCAACACCCTAAATATGGAGGTGATAATAAGGGATCTATGGACACATGTGGATAGTCATCTCTACTTCCAGAAACATATTCACAAAGTGGTTAGAAAATCATGCTATGTGTTCCCACAAACTGCCAAGGACTTTTCATGTAGGTCAAAGGAGGTTCCCTCTACTCTTCAGTCATCAGACCTGTCAGAGAGTACCACAACACACTTGTGATGAATCTGACTAGGCACCTTCAGCAGCTGTAAAGACCACTGAAGTACCTCAACAAGAGGATTACTGGCCTCAAACAGTTACTGCATGCAACCAGACTAAATTTAACTCAATCTGTACTCTTTCGCATACTGTCTACTCAGGAGATCTCTGCCCAACAGACAGGTCCATGTCCAATGCAGAACTGATGTACATGCGCTATCTGAAGTAAACCCAAGCTCACTGTACTACATGCTCTAGGGATATCATCATCACAACATTAAATAGAACATGTTGGAGGGATAGATGACTAACTCATAGACTTCCCTTGCTTTGGAACAGGCTCCCAACCGACATTAAGCCAAGACCCTCACTGACACTCTTCCAGAGGAGTCTTGATGAGTGTATGTGAAACTGAACTGTCACACCATGGATCACTTCATCAGCTCTACTACACAGAGGCCTAGGGAACTAACTCCATGGGTAGTGATAGCTGCACACTCTGGCCATACTAATATATACCTTCAGGCAGATAGCCTATCACCTACATATGTACCTATATATATATATATATATATATATATATATATGTAGGAGGAACACAGAATAATAAGCCAAAGATGGATGGGCAGAGATGTGTGTATCCAGGACTGTCCCACCCAGCACACATCCCAATGGCACGAAAGACATGAGGTGCACATCTCTCCCACTGTACATAATAGCCACCAGTATCTGTAAGCATTACAGTGTATGTGGTCCATGTGCCTGCTGTACAACATGACTGTACAATTAAGTACATATCTACAATCTGTAGACATGTACCTGTCACATAGGTCCATAGGTATGTAGTAGACTATCTCCACGAAGGCATATATCAGCCTATGCAAGTTGTGCAGCTTTCACCACGCCATTGAGTAGTCTCCCAAGGCCTAGTTCCAATAGTTAGTACCCTAAGCCCCTTTCTAGTGGGGTTGCTGATGTGATGCCTGGCATGAACTGTCTGTTTCCCATCCACTCATCAAGGTTCCAATTGAAGAGTGTCAGTGAGGGGTTCTGTCTGATGTACATTGGGACTCTGTTCCACAGTAAGGCAAGTGTCTGGGATGGTCCTGTATCCCAACAGTATGTTGTATTCATCGTTCTGATGAGGTTCATATGCCTGGAATGTGTAGGGTGACTCAATGTTGTTATTTATAGATGGAGCATGTTCAACAGTCATGTGTTGGACATGGCTCTGTATGTTAGGCAGAGTGTGCCTCTGAGTAGGCGGTACTCAACAAAGAACAGATTTAGTTTTAACAGTTGTATTGCATAACACAACTGTTTGAGGCCAGTAATCCCCTTGGTGAGGTACCTATGTGGTCCCTACAGCTGCTGGATATGCTAAGTCGAGTACATCCAAAATGGTGCACTGTACTCAATGATGGGTCTGATGATGTAAGAGTAGAGTGCCAATACTACCTCTTTGGATCCTGATGCAAACCCTTTGGTGATTAGGTGGGCCACACAGGATCTCCCAATCACTTTGGCAACATGGTTGTCAAAGGAAAGATGACTATCTACTTGTGTCCCCAGATCCCTTATCACCTTGTCATTTTTAAGGGGGTAACACCCATGTGGTAGTTTGTGGGTATTTTGTTTTCAACAAAAAGGATCACTATGCATTCCTCCACAGTGAGCTTGAGGCCATGATTCTGACACCACGCATCTGTCTCATAGAGTCCCTTCTGGAGAATCTGTCTGTCTTCCGGGGAATCTATTATGACAAACACTTTACAGTTCCCAGGAAACGTAGTCAACCACAACTCTCCTGTGTTGGCACGTACATTTGAGAAGTCTATACCAAACAGGAGGGACCCCAGAACTGAACCCTGGGTGACACCAGTCATTACCGGTGTAGAGTCTGACATGTAGCCAGCAACTAGTAATGTGTGGGATCTATCTGTGAGCCAGTTTGCAATCCATCTTGTGATGTATGGATTTATGGCCAGATTGTTGAGTTCATCTATGATACCTGACTGGGGAATGTTGTCAAAGGCCTTAGCGAGGCATAGGTAGGCTGTGTGGATCTCATTTCAATCATCCATAGCCTGGGTAACTGTCAAAGAAATCCTCCCAGTTCAGGAGGTGTGGTCTGCCTTTGACCAAGCCAAACTGTGTGTGCTCAACTGTGTGAAGGTTCCCAATCTCTGTATTGTTGACTTCCATTATGATTGGCTCCATTGCCTTGCAGAACACACTTGTCAGGCTCATAGAGCATGAATGCCAAGGGGTTTTTGTGGCCCCACCCCTGTGGAGTGTGAAGAACGTTGCTGTGCAACATTCTATGGGTACATATACTGCAGAGAGCATGTATAGAGAGGTGTAGGCATCCTTGATGAATATGGATAAATCCTCACCCTATGTGCTATGATTCAGGTTCTGATGCTGAAAAGTATGGAATGAGTAGTATCTTGGTAGTGCTGGTGTGCTGTCTGGAGACTTGAACTAGGTTGCCGATACTGCACAGATATCAATATTCTCCATAATGAGAAGTGCCTCGAGTGTGTGCATCTGGAGGCTGAGACTTCTGGCAATGAGTAGCATTTAGCTCACTTTGTGGTTATTTGTGTTGGTTACGGGGTTTGGTTTGTCCTGCATGACATGCATGTTCCACACCTGACGTCAGCGCCTCATTGGTCCCATCTGACTATAGGCTAATCACCCTACATATCCACATTCTGGACCCACACCCCCATTAAGGAAACCATGTTTAAAAATGTCTCCAAAGCCAACGTCATGCTTCTTAAGACAAAAGTGCTGAACTGCAGGACACCCATGCAGATGGACAATACAGTTACAACTACTGAATCCTTCACAATTGCACTTCATAAACACTTACATGACTGCATGCATTGTGCTATCACAAACAGAACCAAGATGCCAACCTCCAAGAAAAGGAAGACAATCTGGTGTTCCCCTTCATAAACAAACTGCACAACAGCAGGAAAATACTGTTGCAAAACAGGGCAAAATCTCATGAGGGGAGGAGCTCCATGGTCCACATCAGTAAGAAGCTGTGATCCATGATAAAATCCTCCAAAGCTAGTTATGAAAACAAAATTACCACTGATTCTAAAGACAACCACAAAGCATTCTATAGCTATGTCAAGAATCTCAATGTCAACACTCAGATCTGCTCTGAGTTACAGCACAACGGCACTAAATATACAGACCCAACTGATATTGCCAACATCCTGGCAGATAGGATAAGTGCTAACTTTACCCCCCCTCACCCATGAAAGAGCACATCTCTATAACGGAAGACTGCAAAGTTGCTGTCATCACAGCTGCACAGGTAAAAAACACTCTCCAAAGCCAGGAACACAGCATCCATGGGACCAGATAACATCCCAGGCTGTGGTCTACACAAACTGCAGAATGAACAGGCACCACACCTAAGTACCATGTTCAGTCATAGCCTCACCTAAGGCTTTGTGCCTGCTGAATGGAGCACAGTGATGGTCATCCCACTACACAAGGGGGGAGCCACCATGGACCCCAGGATCTAGCGGCCCATTAGCCTGATCAGCCTGCTCTGCAAGGCCATGGAATGTATCATCATATGACTTATAAAAAAAGACATTGGTAATCTTCAAACACTGGTCCACAACCATGTTGGGTTTGTAAAAGGCAGATCATGTCTCCTAAACCTGATAGACGTCATTGAAGCAGTCACCAGAACCATAGACAAGGGTAAGGTGGTTCACACAGCCTATGTAGATCTTGACACGGCTTTCAACACCATCCCCCACTCTGAAATTATAGATAAACCCACTAAACTAGGTATAAATCACTATGTCACAAGATGGGATGCCAACTGGCTAACTGACAGAACACACACTGTGAAAGTAGCAGACTCCAAGTACATTAGACCACAGACAAGTGCAGTACCACAGGGTTCAGTCCTGTGTCCTGTCCTGTCTGAAATCTACTTCCCTGAGGTAAACTTTAACATGGAAGGTCTGTGGCTAATGAAATTTCCAGATGACTGCAAACTAGGAGCCATAATCAAAACTACTGAAGATGTGGACATCTTACAAAAGGGCCTCACTGAGACAGATGCCTGGTGTCAAAGCCATGGCCTCAAGCTCAATGCCAAAAAGTGCATTGTCATCCCCTCTGGTAAAAACTCTGTAGCCATGAACTACAACATAGGCGGTAGTATACTTAACACTGAAAGTGTAATAAGAGACCTTGGGTCACAGGTGAACAGTGGACACACCTGTGATAATCACATCCCCGCAGTAGTCTGGAAATCTTTCTATGTGGCACACCTCATCATAAAAGGTGTCTCATGCAGGATAGAAGAGGACATTGTTCCCCTCTACTTATCACTCACTAGATCCATAATAGAGTACAACACCCCTTTTGCTATGTACCACACAAGACATCAACAACAACTGGAAAGGCTGCAGAAATACCTCACAAATAGCATTAGCGGCCTGAAATACATGCCATACACAGACATGTATATCTGTATATATGTATATACATATGTATATATGTATATGTATATGTATTTTGATGTATATCAAAATGCTCCAGCTGTACTCTCTCGCATATCGCCTACTCAGAGGTGATCTCTGCCTAACATACAAAGCTATGTCAAACACAGAGCTGTTGGACATGCTCTACGTAAAACACTCACAATCTCTCTGATCTTCGGCCCAAAAAAACCCAGAGTGAAATACAAAAGGAAGTGGTGTATCCATTTACCTTATGGATACCCACACCTTCAGGTTAGTGGCACAGCATGAGGCCTTGGAGACCATGCAAGTGCAACTAACATTGGGCAAAGCTGCTTATCAGATTGTAGCCTGGTACAGATCATCTACCTTGTCTCAGGAACCTCACTCAGTATTCCTGAGAACAGTGGAAAATATAAAGGTCCTGCCAAACACCATTATATGAGGAGAGTACAACTACCAAAACACTGACTTGGAGAATTATTCGTGTACAACATCCTTTGCCCAATGCTTCCCAGAGTTTAAAAACTCAAATGCTCTGGAACAGCTGGTTACCACTCCCACTAGATGTGACAACATACCGGACCTGATCATCACCAACATGGGGTACCAGTGTTCCACAACAGAGATAAACCCCTCGCTGGTAATATCAGATCATAAAGTAATCACACTGGACATCCACATCACGCCCCCCCCCCCCCACAGTCAAGGAAACCACTGTGAAGAAAATTTCTAAAGCAAACAGCACACTTCTCAAGACCAAAGTGGAAAGTTCAAAAGCACCCTTGCTATAGGATAATGCTATACAATCTGCAGAATCATTTACAAGTGCATTCTATTAGCATCTACAGAGATGCATGGATCGAGACATGCCAAATAAAACCATGATGCACTCCTCCAAAAATAGGAAACCAATCTGGTGGTTGTCACACATAAATAAGCTATACAACAGAAGGAGGGAATGAACACATGATAGAGCAAACTTCACATAAGGAAAGGCATCACTGATCATTATTAGGAAGAAACAATGATCGCTCATAAAATAATCCAAGAACAGTTTCTAAAGGCAAATTGCCAAGGAATGTAAGAATAACAACCACAAATCCTTCGTTAGCTATACCAAACATTTAGGTGGAACTCTCAAAAATGCTGTCAGCTACTGCAAAATGGAAAAAAGATACACTGAACCAACTTACATTGCCCACATCCTGGGGGACAAGTTCAGTGCAAACTCCCCCCCCCACATCACCCCGAAAAGGGCCTGTGTCCATCCCAGAAGAATGCAGAGCACCAGACTTCATGGACATGCAGGTAGAAACAACCCTCTCCAAACCTAAAAACACAGCATCAGTGGGACTGGATGGTGTCCCACCCTGCGACTTACACCAGCCCCTAAAGGAACTACACCCTCACCTACATTCACTGTCCAGACTCAACCTTACCACAGGCTATGTACCCAAGGAATGGCATACACCGACAGTCATCCAGCTCCACAAAGGGGGTGCCACAACAGAACCAGGAAACCATTGCCCTATAGGCCTACTCAGCCTGGTCTGCAAAGCTATGGAGCAAATTATCATGGAACCCATAAACAGAGACAATGAGGACCTCCAGACACTGGACTCTACCCAACTTGGCTTTGTTAAAGGTAGATCTTGTCTCCTAAACCTAGCTGACTTATTTGAAACAGTTACCAAGCACATAGATGGAGGTGAATGTAGTCCACACAGCCCACCTGGACATCACTAAGGCCTTTCAACACCATTCCCCACTCTGGCATCATGGACAAGCTTACCAGCTTGAATGTTAACAGCTATGTCACAGGATGGGTGGCCGACTGGCTCACAGATCAAACACACATGTTCAGAGTTGTGGGTGCCATGTCCGACTCTAGACCAGTCACAAATGGCATCCCACAGGTATCGGTCCTGGGACCCCACCTGTTCAGTAGATACTGCTCAGAGGTACAGGCAAGCACAGGAGGAGTATGGCTGAACAAGTTTGCAGATGACTGATAACTGAGGTCCATAATTGACTTCTTGGCTGACACAGACATCCTACAGAAGGGTTTTACAGAGACAGATACCTGGTGTCAAAACAATGCCCTCAAGCAGAATGCCAAAGAATGCATAGTCATCCCCTTTGGATAAAACAAAGTGCACACAAATTACCACATAGGTGGGAATCCAGTATGTATGGAGAATGTAATTATGGCCTTGGGGACCCAGGTAGACAGTAAACTCTCCCTTGATGATCACATTGCCAAAGTGTCTACAAATTCCTTCCATGTAGCCCACCTAATGTCACCTAATGTAACCCACTTTGTCTAGTCTGATGATGTCACCATCCTACAAATATACCTGTGGAAAGGCGAACTACAAGTAATGGGTATAGCGCGTTGTGTAAATGCATACTGCTCTAGTATCAGTAAGTAGTTAGGTAGGGTTTTAAATCCTGCACTTGTCAACTGTATGAGAGTGTGTGTGTGTATCTCCTTGTAGAGGAGCAACCTGTTTGGAGACAACTACAACACCTTAAATGTGGTATACCCATCTTTGTCAAGTCTGATGATGTCACCATCCTACAAATATACCTGTGGAAAGGAGAACTCCCAGTAATGTGTATAGCGCGTTGTATTAATGCATACTGTTCTAGTATCATTAAGTAGTTAGGGAGAGGTTTGAATCCTGCACTTGACAACTGTATGAGAGTGTGTGTGTATCTCCTTGTAAAGGAGCAACCTTTTTGGAGACAACTGCAACACCTTAAATGTGGTATACCCATCTTTGTCAAGTCTGATGATGTCACCATCCTACAAATATACCTGTGGAAAAAAGAATTCCCAATAATGTGTATAGCGCGCTGTGTAAATGCATACTGTTCTAGTATCATAAAGTAGTTAGGTAGGGGTTTGAATCCTGCACTTGGTGAGTGTGTGTGTGATACAGTTGATCACTGTGTTGTGGGTTTTGCTTTTACTACTGTATGACATATCACAATGACAACAGTATGTGCATTGCACGTCAGGTAGCTGTGTGGCAAATTTCAGAGGTGGGAACCCTGCTTTCTCCATGAACACATCTGTTATCTTTGCCAGAGTGTGCTGCTGCTTTCCAGACCTTAGGTCACATCTGTATGCTTGTGACAATCCCAGCCACTGCAGTGATCCCTGGTCTAGGTCATCTGTGTCATGCACACTTATTATGGTTTCTATTGAATAGTGTGAGTGAGAGTTTATGCCTGAGGTATATTTCAGACCAGTTAAAATGCAGCAAAGTCTGTCAATGATGGCTATTCATTATAGGTGTACAAAACCTTTGTGGATATGCATGCAGACCCCTTATTGCTTATGTGATTCACCAAGGGATTTCAAAATACCTTTAGAAATGTGATTACCAAAGGAGAGATGATGTAACACTTGGCTGTATGTACACATCTGTACCTGTCAACATGTTGGGGGCTACTACCTATGTGGTACTGTGGGGATACTATGTTTTGTAAAGGTGGATGACCATGCTTTAGTTGGCTTATAGTTTTACAGCATGGGTTTGACAACAGGTAACTGTCCATATGATACCCTTGTGGAGGATGTGTGTGTCATCTAGAGAATGCATTATAGGCCACAGTATGCACTCCCAGACATGTACGGACATATCTGTACTGTGTTTGCTTGTACCTAAGTGAGCTATATGGCAATCAGGAGTGGTCCCAGGAATGGGTGCAGGTGAACACCACTGGTTACTGGCATAGTATAGTTCCTGAAGAGTACAAATGTTACTGTGTGTCCTACATCTGTCTGTCAGTTGTCAAGACATCATCTAACGATTGTTTATGGTCAGGCTGTAGAGGTTATGTATACTACCAGAATGCAAACCAATGACAGATAGTAACAGTATCACCCACAGCACAGTGTCAAACCATGTCATACACACATGTGTACCCAAGGTCCAAAATGTGTGTAGTACAATGCATACTGGCCACCAATAGAAACTATGAAGTGTTAACACTCTGTAATACAGGGCATGTCACCCTGCCCATGTGTCCACTATGCACGTATATGCAGACAGTGCACCTCCACCATGTTCACAAATGTACACCTACAAACCTGTGCTGCACACATCCCACATGTACTGTCCACTCTCTAACACATGCTGCCAATACTACACACATCAGCCAAGTGGCACGTGGGCGGACAATACACTATTGGGATTAACACTGGTGTAAACAATACTACATTGACAATCATAGCTTTAATGCATCATGGCTGCTCAGCTACACCTTCAAGGATAACATTACACTTTACTTCTGACAAAATGCTAACATTGCTATACTGCCATAAAGTCACCCTGTGCATCAGCACCATGTTAGTCTGTTCCTGCATCAATGTTACAGATGACAGGAGGTGGCACAGGTTTCATCATATGCACAGGGTGTGTTGTTGGTTTGCAGTAGGCCTACATTGAGCCATACAATTGACATGCATGTGTGTGTGTGTGTGTGTGTGTGTGTGTGTGTGTGTGTGTGTGTGTGTGTGTGTGTGTGTGTGTGTGTGTATGTGTGTGTGTGAGGGCCAAGAGTACTGGTATGGGCCAATGTTGATGTAATGTGTGCGGGTATGTGTTAGCCCTAGGTGTCTGATTTATGTGTGTGTGTGTCTGCATGCACACAGTTCCACCATGTGGCTTCCATATATGGGGATTTGTGGGACAGCCACAGACTGTACCTGCCAGGCTTAACAGATCACCTCTCCAGCCATGGATATGGTACCTGTGCCTGGCAGGGGTGCTACTGACAGTATCAGGTACTGAGCCAGACTGAGTACTATCCTCAGAGGTAGATATATGTACACTGGACCCAGGTCCCTGCTGGGACTGTCCAGAGCCACGTGCACATGATCTTCTAGGACAGTCTATGGACAGCCCACCCCCAACATTGTTGGGGCTGGTACTGGCACTACGGGAGCGGCTGTGACTTGAGGGACATCTGCGGCGACTGTCAGCTGCTGATGTTGCTGGCATACGTCCACATCTACTTCTCACCCATCCTGAACTGTCCTGACACATGGACATGACATTGCGGAGGACATCTAATGTCTCACCCCAATGTCTATCCATGACCTCAGTGTAATTATGGATGGCACCTGCTAGGTCATGGATACTGTCATTTAAAGCGGTGTTATGTGCCCTCTGCGCCCTTAGTCCCTGTCTGGTGTACCGTTCCATACATGCCTGTGCCTCCATGACAGCCTGGAACATGCGTGAGGTTGTAAGACCTGTGACACATCTGCCAGGGGCATGATGACCAGCAGTGCTCTGATGAGAACCCCTGGACATCTGCCTATGTGGTACCGTTCCAGACCTCTGGGTATGGCTGCTGTGTCCAGATGCATGTGCCATAGGTACCACACTGTCCTGGCCATTGCTGACTGTAGACTGCCCCTCAGCTAAGGGCATTGGTAATGAGGGATGTATTGGCAGTATGACTGTGTGCATGGATGGGGTGGACAGCTGTGTACTGTCAATTGGTGGCCCAACGACAGACCCTGGCAAACATGCCTGTGCCTCAACACACCTATTCTCATTATCACTATTTGAGTCAGTGACATCAGGTTCCCTGCTGCAGTGAACCAGCCCAACCTCAGCACCTGTGAGAGGAAGACAGGAAACACACTTTATGACCTGTACATGATGTTAGAACACATGAACAAATGCACACATGCACACGTGCACACATGCACACATGAACACATGAACACATGCACACATGAACACATTCACGCATGCATACATGCACACATGAACAAATGCACACATTCACACGTGCACACATGCACACATGAACACATGAACACATGCACACATGAACACATGAACACATGTACACATGCACACATGCACACATGCACACAAATACACTCCTCACTAAAGCAGAGACACACACACACGCAAACACATACACACACACACACACACACACACACACACACACACACACACACACACACACACACACACCACCAGCAATCCAGAACATACCCAATAGCAGCTGATGGTGGGGTTCAGTATCACAAGGCAAACAGTCATATCACACGTGTGTTGCTCAACAGCATGCAGTGCGAGTGTAGACAGTCCTTGTTAATAACAGTATACATGGCTTTGATGCATGTGTGTTGTTCAGTGATTGTGCTCACCCTGGAATGCAATATGTACATGGACACAACATTGCTGTGCAAGTATTACAAGCTCTTCAATGTGCTGTGCACCATCACTCACAGGTATACATACCATGGCTGGATGTTTATCCGTGTGTCACATGTATATCTGTTACTGATTAGAGCATCTGTGTCTTTAGCAGATAATTGTGGACACTGGTTTAGCTCATGCATGCTATGTATACACACAGGATGAGTGGTGTGTGTATACCTGCTGGAATACCATTGCCAACATAGCCATTGTACAGTAGTTATGGTGAGTGTAGAACATATTGTGGACATGCCAGTGCCAGCCATGACATGGCATGCTACAACACAATTACAACATTAAACATCACACATACCCAATGTGTGTCATGTGACCTATACACTCAATAGCATTACAAGACATATATGTGTCACTTTGTGCAAATGGTGATTGCTATGCATATTGTGTATAGGTGCATATGTTTGCACACACACAACATTGAGGTGTATAGCAATGAATTCTATGTGTAGTACTGTGGTTACTATAACTGGATGGTGTGTTGTACCATGAGCCATCATCATGCAGCATCATGTGGTCACTCAAGGCTACTTATGTGTGCCAGACCAGCACCTATCATGCTGTACCTGAACCGCAGTACCATGGCTACATTCACCATTTCACAGCCAGTTGTTACATGGGTTTGTAAGGTGCCCAATAGGGAGCATTGCCTAACATTAATGTGTTGTGTGTTGGAGAATGTCGCACTGCCCCATGATAGGCCTCTACCCCTCAGGTATATTATGTGTGCTGTGTGGATGACATTTGGGATACTGGAGAGTGACCTTACAGCATGTGTCTGAATACGCCATGTGTAGTATATTGGGAGTTGTGTATGTCGTGTGCATGTGTATTGACTGCCTATCCAATGTCCACTATAGTGTAGCCACAATTCTTTGGGATGCTCGGCGTATTGCATGTGTTTGAGGTAGCCACTCATGTAACTGAGATGTGCATAGTCTTACAGCAAACATGCACAGCATGCATTATGCATAGGTGTGTTACATGTGTACATGGCCTACACCTCACCTATGACATGCACATTTTGTTAGCAATATTAAATGTAGAACACACTCACCAGCATGGGTCTGCTGCCTTGCTGTCACACCAGAGGGACCTACAAGGATATGAAACAGTTTGTCAGTGGCAACAACTGTGGCATTGCTACTGTGGGTTTGCAATCTTACAGTAGCACAGTGGTTGACAGTCACAGGCCTATACATCATGTTCCAAATTATCAGTATTGAATAACACCAGGCTCCACATCTTCTAACTACACAGTACACATCTCACATATGCATGATCTAACAATAGAGATAACAGTAGTCTACAGATATGCCATCTTACCTGCACGCTCCATGTGAACTTGCTGGGGGGCTCCGGCCTCCATGATGATGCATGTGTGCTGTTGTTGTTGTTGGCCGGGAGCCCCCAGGCTCAGGAGCAGCTCCTCCACTCTGGTGAGGGGGGGATGGGTGGCAACCCCCCCACCTGTGGCAAGCTGTTGCCTACAGACATCAGATGCACACTGCCGGACATGTCAAAGTAAATCACTGCAGTGATGTCGTACCTGCTTATAAGTCCGGTTATGCATGCCTATGTCATTTATCCTACAGACAACATCTTGCCACAGAGCAGTCCTCTCATGCTGGTCCTGGCTGGTTCTTGAAAATAGCAGGGTGTACTGTTGGATGAGACAGTTGGTTAATATGTCATCCTCTGCACGGCTATAGGCTGGATTGCAATGGTGGGACATGACCCTGGAAGACAATAAAACAATATGTGTGAGCAAGTCATGTGGCACACTTAACATTCTACAGTACAGATATCACTGAACTGCCATAAATAGAAAACTATTGTCTGTCAGAGGATACACACTTTCAATACCACATATCAGTGCTCAACCCACAACTGCCTGACAGTGCCTAACACTCTATATATTAAAACATTTTCTGCACAGCAACAAAGAGAAACCACTATGTAAGACTACGCAACAGTACATGGCACACTGTATGCGACACAATGCACCACCTAGCCACAGCAGGTATATATCAAGCTAATGCATAATGAAATATGTAATCCATTGCAATGATTGTAAAGTCCAGTTACAGTATTACCAGTATACCACATTAGTTGTTGATGGAAAACCCCTGCCTACAATATGTGCACATTCGTGAATATAGGTGGCATACTGCTGTACTAGACTATGCATGTTGCTAGATACGCACTTATATCCTGTAACACACATATGACCGAGGGCATGTTACAGGCATACCCACATACACATCAGACATACATACAGGACACAGAGGTATGGCAACCCAGATGAGCTTTGTGTGTGTACCATACACTACTGTGTGTCAGTACTTACAAACCCTTATGCCTGAGGTATATAATCTGTGAGGACTGCAGGGAACACACAAAACAGTGTTTCCAAGCAATGTGGACATACACCATGCTGTGCTGTTTAGGCCTATAGCTTCAGGTAGTACTACAGTTCATACAGGGGTTTGATTCACCAGCAGTACCAATCAATGAGCATACATGTACTGCTTTATCCTCCAATGGCACACCCCAGTTAACACAAAGGGACTACGTCAGACCATATACCATACTGCTTTTTCTGGCTAGCAATAGCATACACATCTTTTGCTGGGATCAGAGCTAGGACACATAATACCATGACAGAAACAGTTTCCCACTAAACTATCTCACATATACACAACTGTGACACATTCACCAACACATTCACCATCACACTCAGTCAACCTCACATAGCAATTATTGCAACAAGTACATGTGGATGTATATTGGTTCAGAGGTAGGTAATAGGCTATTGGCCCTAGGGCCTATAGAAGCCTAGCCAGACGGTACCCTGGCCTTTGACACCCAAGTAATTTAGTTTGATGTGTCCCTGTCAAGCAGAGCCACAGAGGTGATTTCCGGGCTGTATTTCCTATCTCCCATCCAATCATCAAGACTATTCATGACGAGTGCTACTGAGGAGCTTTGTTTGCTATTGATAGGTAGTTTGTTCCAGAGTATGGGATGTCTCTGAGATAGGAATCTATCCCTCCTGCATTTTCTGTTTATTGAGGTGATAAGGTTTAGGTCCCTAGAGCATGTAGCTCATAGGGATTGTGATCTGTTTACGTAGAGCATGTCCAACAGCTCTGGGTTTGACATAGCTTTGTATGTTAGGCAGAGGTCACCTCTGGGTTGCTGGTATGCAACACAGTCTAGCTGTGGTTTTGTGAGACGGTCTGCATAGGGCATCTTTTTAAGGACAGTTTTACTCTTTGTGAGGTATGTCTGTGGCCTTTCCAGTTGCTGTAGATGTCTTGTGAGGTACATACCAGAAGGGGTGTTGTACTCTATAATGGGTTTTGTGAGTGATGAGTAGAGGGGAACACTGATCTCTTTTTCCCTGGATGACACAGCTTTTGTGATGAGGTGTGCCATGTAGACAGATTACATGACTAGTGCGGCACTGTGATTATCAAGGGGGAGACTACTGTCTACCTGTGTCCCATGGTCTCTTATCACACTTTCGGTGTTAAGTCGACTACCACCTATGTGGTAGTTCATGGGTACAGTGTTTTTAGCAAAAGGGATGCCAATGAATTTCAGACATTGAGCTTGAAGCCATGGCTTTGTCACCAGGCATCTGTCGCAGTAAATATGACTCTGTCTCTCCCTCTCTCTCTCTCTCTCTCTATATATATATATATATATATATATATATATATATATATATATATATATATATATATATATATATATATATATATATATATATATATATATATATATATATATATATATATATATATATATATATATATATATATATATACACATGAACATCCATTGGTGTACATATAGATATACATATAGGCACATATACAGTCCACCTTTCATGGCGGGAATATCAATTATGCGAAGTATGTGAAGTATACAGTTATGTAATGATATTGCACAGTCTTGTGCGAAATGCATTGAAGGTGTTCTCAGCCCATGTGGCTTTAGCAGGCCTCACTGGCTGCAACACTGCAAACCTAACAAATCACACCCACAGCATTTAACCATCACATGTCATATACCAGCACTGTATGCTGTCTTGTTTGCCACACACTACTACCCACATACAAATATGCACATAACAATCTTCACCAACATATATACGACCTCCCTTCAGAAACAGTTGCAGTATGTCTCTTGCTCTATGCACATGTACAGATGCTAATATATCTGACACAGATATATATCTCCGTATGTGTGTGCCATACACACACACAAGGTCCACACTGTTGTAAGTCCCTGGACCTCATGGCTGACCTGTTGGGCCTTGCTGCAACATGAACAGGTGTCACGTGTGAGCACACAGTAATATTAGAGGGTGTATACATAGCTGCAAATGCTAGATTAGCATACTAGCCTGGTACAGCAGTTGCCAATGCTAGGCTACACTTTGATATGACTATCGTGCATGTGTTACTCTGTCACATCCATGGTTATATAGCTGTATGCGCTACTCCCCCAAACAGCCATTGTCCACACTACTGTGCAGAACACAGATAACATGGTTCAGATGTTTGACATTAATGCTGAGCTACATATATCACAGTTATGTCCCACTGCACACAGCTACACACTGATTTGTCCATGGCAGCAGTTATGCAGGGCATGTGTGCATAGATTCGTACTGCTGCCACATATTGATGTTTCAAAGTATGTAGAGTAGTCCTCAAATACATCTACTACATGCCAGTAAATACATATCTGTTACATACCTTACCTTTGTATGAGTTCATAGCTTTCAGTTTGCTGTATCTTTGGCTTTATTTAATTTTTTTATTTCTTTTTTTTATGTATTTTTTTTTTATTTATTATTTTTTTTCCACTGGTGTGGGTGGGGGTGTGTGTGTCTCTTGCTCTATCTCTGTCTGTGTGTGTGTGTGTGTCTCTCTCTCTCTCTCAGCATCTGCAATGGGATGATTGCATGTGGGGCCAGCAAGTACAGCCTGCTATTATAGGTATCTGCACATGTGATGGCCTCTGCACCAATTGGTGGCCACCATTTGGTAATTGCATGCAGCCTGCTGTGTGGTAATTGCAGTACTCACTGTCATAGCAACCCAATGCTATAAATTGCTATGTCAGGTAGGTGTAGCCCTTTCAGCTTTCCAAAGTGGGGCCCATGCTTGTTTGCTGTGGACACCATTGTGTAAGTCAGAAGGTTGGTATAGTTCTTATATCTGAAGCTAGGGTGTAGCCAGTGATTTAAATGTTGTACTCAGACCTGAATGTTGCCACTTCCACTACACAGTTGTCAGTGTAGAATTGTACTCACCCCTACAAATGCTAACACAAGATACATGGGAGTATGTAGTTTCTTTTCTACTTATACAATTAACTGCCATACAAAAGTAGTTATTGAGATGTATTCATTTGGCACATGAACTGTTTGTGAACTGCTATACTGTGAATATTAATTTACTCACTTTTGAACAGTTTGTGCTTTTTTAGTGTTGGCATTAGCACAGGCTGCTCAAGAAAACTGGACAAATTTCATTACTGAGTATGCCTACCTACATCATTGGTAGACCCTGAATACACAGGTTTATTGTACATTTGGGTAGGGGTGCAGAAGGACAGAGAGCATTATGTATTAATGTGTGAACTTTATCTTCCTAGACTTAAAGGGTTGCTGTGTACCTGTTAGTTTACCAAGGCAAGTAGTCTGTCTGCGTAGCTCCCAACTGTGGACCTATCCACATGGCAGCCAGAGGTTAGCCTGTTATTCTTTGTCTGTGCACTACACTGGTCTTTTCAGCACTGGAACAATAGCATTGTCACAGTTGGTTGCTACCAGTACATGGCTACATCCCTTGGTATTTCAGTGTTGTACTCCTACATAAGGGTATGCCTCTGGAACTCCTTCCAAAGCTTTTTGCACAGTGTGTAACAGCAGAATAGCTGATATGCCTGTGTGTTTCTGCCTCTGCCAGACCTCTCAAACACTCAGGTACATATTTGAACAGACTCAGGGAAAAGTAGGTAGAAGTGAGGTACACCTTTACAATATTAGAGACATTAGGTTGAGACTTTGAGAGAACCAGAGCATATGGATTAATACACATTTCCTGAAGTACAAGTGGTGTCTAACTCTTACTTATTGTCATTATTCATTAAGTGTAATTCACCACCTTTCTGCCTAATGTCAGTAGCTTTCAGAGGGATTCAGAGGGACACAGCTAAAACCTGCCTCAAAATCAGGGACATGCCTGAAAATTAGTCACAGTTGGGAAGTATGGCCGAAGTATGGCCTCTGCCCTAATCAGATATGCTAGTGTTTGTCCTGCTATGATACTGTGTGGGGGTTGTAAAGTGCTGCTGTAATGTTATTTCCTGCTAGAATGGCTGGTTCTCTTTTCGCAGTCATGTAATGCAATTCCACAAGAACTGCTGGTAAAGATCCACAGAACAGGATTTGTGTTATGGCATTCTTATTTGTTCTTTACATTCACTCATTCTGATGCATGATATATTGATTTCAGCACCAATTTGTTGTATGTTTACCAAGGCTTAGTGGTACTAGTGTGTACAAGGTCTGGGCTTCGAGACTGACAGAGGTATTTTATTTTGCTGCTCAGCAGAACAAAGGCCCTGACATACACAGTGACTAAGGCACTTTTAAGCAGTTGTAAGCGAGTTTGCGTGGTTTTGCGTGATGTTTAGCTAAGTGCACACAAGCGCACACAGGAGCACACTCGCACAAACCGAATAACTACTGCTTAAAAGGTTTTACCCCCACTAATCCCCGCGCTCATTTCTTTGAATGAAAAGAAAATGGGGAGATAGGAAAGTGGTGAAAACGGGGTACAAAGAGGGAAAGACAGTAGGCAAAGCAGCTTGGGATGTGCAGGACGGGTGTAGGGAAGACCCATAGCTTCCCATTTCTTTAACAACAACAGCTGTGAATATGCAATAAATTTGGAGTTAAATATGAAGCCTTCAACCTCTGTGAGAGGGGTGAGGACAACAAAGTGTGTTGTACTGCCAAGTAAATATCAGTTTATGTGTCCAGTGGACATGTGTGCAAAATGGGCAGCTATGTATGGGGTGTAATTTTTTTTTTTGGGAGCAGAATGCCCTTTTTTTTTTTTTCCGGTGAGAGTGGAATGTGGGGTAGGGGAAGTAGGTATATTTGGGGAGGTAGGTTGGGGAGGTTAACAGACAAGACAAACAAGACGCATATAGGGGCGGAATATGACACGTGGTGGGTGAACACCATTGACAGGGAAGGATGTTTGGAAATCGCAAGCCCATGAGCCCACAGATGGCAACAGTGGAACTGAGATCCCCACCCATGGGCAGTCACCACTGCACCTTCACAGCCCAGAGGGTGGCTGTGCTGGGGGCTGCGTAGGAGGGCAGGCTCACCCATGAGTCGTGCCACTTGTGCCTTAAGGTGGCATAGAGGATCAGCAACAGAACGCTCGATCTCCCTACGCACCACAGCCCGGACTGTTTGGAGGGTGATAGGTGGCCCTCCTCCACCCACGCTTGCACGGGGGCGACGAGCCTCATCCCCTGCAGTGCTTCCACCTGAAGGTGGCACGGGGCGAATGAAGGAGGAGCTCCCAGGCTGGGCACTGGACCTGCTGGTGCCAGGTGCCATCGCCAGCTGAGGTGGGACAGGTGGGACAGGTGGGTCCGCTAGGACCGGCCTTCCCATAGTTCTATGTTTGGGAGGATTTAATGAAAATATGGGTTAGTAACAGTCAACAGCATTCCCAATTCGTTATAACAGCATGCAGAAGTGTTCCCATTAACCCAACACACCAGAGTTCCATCAGTTGAACAGCAAGCATGACACATGCATATATAGAACAACAGTGGACATTACAACAGCATGCAGGTTTAATTGATGGCAACGGGCCACCAATATTGTGGCATTTGAACAGGGCACATGCATCAAAATAAATGCAGATATTTATAAACCAATAGGACGTATGTCCCAAAAATGTTTTGAGATTAGACATACCCACTGAGGTGTGGAATTGCATTTTTTATGCACATACAGTAGGGTGGAAAATGATAGCTCCATTAACAACTTATATATCCTTCTAGTTTACACTACATTCCTATTGACTGCAGTTATATGTCCCCGACATGTATTATTACACTACACAATTGTCCTTAGATCGTGAAATGGGTCTTGCTAGATCTTTATATACATGGGCTGTATTTTTCATACAAACTGTCCAGGATGCAGATGTTACTGCTACATATTTTGTGAGTTGCTCAGGCACACTACTGTTGAGATGGTACACTGACAGCTCTACTTTCATATACTTATCTAGATATGTGTAGGTGAAATTATCAGTTATATGTTAACAGCTCCCTACATTTCTGCCAGCACAATGACATTTCTGGGGAACACAATACCAAGCTACTCATGTGCCAGATTAACCTGGTCATGCTGGGCATGAACCAACAGTTGAGGACTGTGAATATGCTTAAAAGCTACTGGCACTCCCTTCATCCACTTTATATGGGCCTACCAAGCTGTGTGTTAACAGCGCTTAATACAACAGTACTATTTCTATAATGCAAGAGTACAACATATCAAAGAAAATGACACAGACACACTCCAGGAATTATACCTTTATTAAAGACTTAAAACACTTTTCTAGAGGCTCTCTCATTTATTTTATATGAAAGTACATGCAGAATAATTATTAGAGAATTATTATACCTTTATTTATTGTGTTTAAACAAATTTTGCAGGCTCTCTCATTTATTTTACATAACAGTGCATGCAGAATACTTACTAACCTGCCTGGTGGCACAGCCTTAGCAGCCTATCTGCATAGGCTTGCTGATTCTCAGCACGGATACCTGCAGCTGTGAAGTAATTGAAGTGATATTGAGATATACCTATCCATAGTATACACTAGAATAGCAATTCTTACATACTTAATTCCATGGCTACTTACTCAGTAGTGGGGCATTTGGCATCCCACGGGCCTCCTGGATCCACTGGTCCAGTTGATCTGCCTTGCATCTTCTCAGGTCTGCGTGGTGATGTCTGACCTGCTCACCAGTCCGAGGGATGCCTGTGGCACTGGTGAGTTCATGAGCTAGACCATCCCAGGCTTCCACTTTGTATTGGGTGCCCTGGTACTGGCGCCGCAGGAGTCTATCCTCATGATGGTGGACAAGGAGCCAAACCATTACTTTTGACTCCTCAATGCCCCAATGTTGTGCTTGAAAATGAGAGCCCTCTCCAGCACCAGCCATTGCTTCCTGCATATGGGAGCTACAACCAGTTATGGCTAGTATTCCCACCTATGGACCTTAAATATGCATCATTTCCTGCACTTATTTGTGATTGGCCAGTTTTGAAAAAATGCAGCTGAAGGTACACCTGCTTAGCAATGGGTAAACTTACATTGATATGTATGTGTGTGTTGAAAGTGCATACTTATGAAAAGCTGTCATGGCTTAGTGGTTCAGTACTGTGATTATGGTGCACAGTATCCCGGATTCGAGGCCTGTCATTGCTTTTTATTTCACCACTGGCCAGACCAGCTAGGAGGTGTGGCTATGTTTTGCCGATTTTGCTCTACGTTGCGCTAGTTGGTGCAATGCACAGCTCTGCGCAAAGCTATTGTGCTAGTTAAAGCAGTGCTAAGCTATGAGCAATTATACTGAAATGTGCTTAATACTGGTAAACTTTGCTTAGCAGTGCTTCACATTGCTTAAGATACATTACTTGTGCATTCATCATATGCATAACCATTTCACTTTCTTATATATATATATATATATATATATATATATATATGAAATTCGTTCACTACTACATAGGCCATTTCAATGCTTTTTAATAAAATTTCATTGGTAAATGGCAGGAATTCTTTTCATATACGGATTTCCAATAGGAAATAAAAAGGAGAGTGGTGGGACTCGAACCGGGAATGCCTCCTCTTAGGGCGAAGGTTCTACCACTATGCTATTGCTATTTTGCTTACTTTGCATATGTTTCTTATTATCCTCTTCGATGTCTTACTGCTAACTGTAGCTAAGAAATGGGCAAACCTGCGCAAACATGCGCAAATATGGGCAGCTATACTGGGAATCATAAAAAAAAATAAAAGTTTTACATTTTATTATTGTACTGGGGTATAGAATGTGGGGGTGTGTAGTGTTGGGAATGTACACATTAGAGCAGACTCGCTCATGTCATTTGACATTTCCCTATTGTGAGACTTGCAGGGGCGTGGATTTTTAGGCTGCTTGGCAGTCCGACACACCCCCTACACTCGTGCATGTTCCATGTTAGCCTTAGAGTTGAGGCAGCGCTCCCTCATTAATATGCATGGCACGCTGCCATCTTATTCTTACACTGGTGTTTACATGTAAGACTACTCTACTCTTACACGGAGGATTCGTGAATCCTGGGGTTTGTTTACTTCCAGCCACTCTTTTGGGCTCATTTGCTATATGTAATAAACCTGAGTTAATTACTTCTTATTCTTGTGGGGAAAAATAATAAGCTAAAATATTTTGAATTGAAACAAGTGCAATAACTCAGCCCTGCCTTAGACTGCTCTGTCAACATCTTTGTAAGACGTTGTTCTACAATGTGTAGCTCAGATAAGGGTCAGCATTCTTTCAGCTATATTCCTTCACTAAAATTAAAGAGTTGAGAGTTTTCCTCCTTTTAAATAGGGCGACCGTGGTGGTACAGTGGTTAGTGTTGCTGCCTCACAGCAAGAGGTTCTCCAGTTCGATCTTTGACTGGGGTGCCTTCTGTGCAGAGTCTGCATGTCCTCCCTGTGGTAGCGTGGGGTTCCTCCCAAAAACATGCTGTAGGTAGATTGGACACACTGGCCATAGGTGTGTGTGCCTTCTGTGGAAGGTTGGGCGCTGGGCTGGCAACTCCACTGTCAATCATGAGCAGACAGGTGATCCACTGTGGCGACCCCTAACCGGGAAAAGCTGAAAGAAGAAGGTTTTCCTTTTAAATGTTCTGTCTCTGCAAATAATTATTTTCTGTTCCACTGTGCAAATGTAAATACTACTGCAT
Source organism: Protopterus annectens (assembly GCF_019279795.1). Classification (NCBI taxonomy): domain Eukaryota; kingdom Metazoa; phylum Chordata; order Ceratodontiformes; family Protopteridae; genus Protopterus; species Protopterus annectens. The sequence continues at coordinate 925,463,098 of NC_056731.1, forward strand.
ATTTATTTGCATCAGTATTGTCTAACTTCATTTTCCATGTAAAGTTTTTGTTTAATTCACTTTTAAGATCTTGTACTTTGGTACTTTTTAATGTATTATTTATTATTTTAGAAGATGATATTATTCAGATCTGTCAAGCTGTTGCATCTTCATTCAAGCCATGCCACTTAGCACACTACTGATGGTGTATATTTAAAATTATTTGGCTATTTATCAAAAGTGACACTGTAATATATGGGTCCCTAACCCAGTAATTACAGTGGTAGCAGAACCATCTTGCCAAGATGAAATTTGTGAGGAATCAACGAGCTCTACCAGCCTTCCTGGAAAGTGAGTGTGTGTGTGTGTGTGTGTGTGTGTGTGTGTGTGTGTGTGTGTGTGTGTGTGTGTGTGTGTGTGTGTGTGTGTGTAAGCAATAACTTCTTCAAAAGGCAGTTACTGTGGATAAGGGACACTGGAAGCCATGGAAGTTCAAAGACAGAGTGGTGAGGTGAATTACTAAATCTGATTTATGAGCATCTTTTCTACTGTTCATTGTCAGTGGTGTGACTCGAGAGATTATCCACCTGTTGACCAACACAGCTATCTATGGTAAGTGAAGCAGATCCAAGGACCATAGCCCCTGTCTCTCACAAATCCACATGCTAAAATGTTCAATGTGAACACCAGTGTTACATTAGCCGGCAGTGGTAAGTTTCAAGCCTTATCAGTAGCAGACTGGGCATTAAATTGACCTCCACACAGATATTTCCTGGTCATGTGCTTACTGGTTCATGTCCTAACATCCTTTCTCTTACTTTCAAGGCCATGTGCTCCCTTAACTGGTTCCTCCAAGATTGTACAGCAGTAACTGTAGCTCTTTGATTCTGGTGGATCCAGAGTTTAGTGGAGTCTTATTGACAGAACCAGGCTTCCTCTGCCATGAGGTCATAAAAGTGTCTGGGTCAGGACAGTAGCATGAGTACTGATAGAGTTGCTTTTGCTGATGGAACTTCTGCTACATACATTACAAATCACTGTTCAAAGCAGCACCCCCTCTTTTGAGGAGCTAGCAAACAAAGCAATGAAGATCCATCAACTCACTCACAAGTAGGTCTCCGTAACTCTCTGTTGTACTGAAAATGCTGCAAGCCTGGGATGAAATGAAACAAGATGTGCACCAATTTGCTGATTTCAGTTATACAATACCTGGCAGTTAATTCCAGCTGACTAAAATGAAGGGTCCAGACCTTTAAACCTCTGGATCTGAGTGATATTTTATTTGGAAACCTTTGTGGTATAACAAAACTATTGGTAACTGCTATTTTGTGTAAACAAGTGTATTTGCATTAAACTCACAATTTTTCATATTTATCGGAAGCAATATGACTTCTGCACATTTTGAGTGGACAAAACATGTTCATAGTGTGGAAAGGATGAATCCTTCTGATATTTATGTTCTTGAGAATTTGAGAGGTTTCATTTTATGAGTGATAAAACTATACAATGTAATAAAAACAATGGCTGTTTGGTCATAGGCATCATTTACAAGCAACATTTATATGTACATACTTACGTATAATTTTGTATAGCAATGCCCCACACAATCATATTATGCAATTTAATTTATTAATGTACTAACTGGGAACACTTACATCATAATACATTAGCAGTTGCATCAGTACTGTGAGCTATAAAGGGTTGCTGCAAGTCTTGCACTTACCATGTCTGTGAGAGCGCAGCATGACTGAATCACATAACACAGAAATCTGTAGTCTACCCCAAACTATGTGTCCTATCATGCACAGAAGGAACATACACACATTTAATCAAGTCCAAGAATTATAGCTCAGAAGTGCAATAACACATGTTCCAGGTATAATATTTTTATAGTAATATTTAATTTTAATATTTTAGGAGGTCACATGAAAACAAAAAGCAAATGGATTATTTTCATACTCAATTGTCAATGAAGTATTAGTATCCTTTAATTCAGTTAAAAAGTTTAAACAGAATTAATTTATTCTTTAACCAGGTAAAAATTAACTAGTTTGTCTCATACTGTCTTCATGTATGTCCTGGGCCACAGCAGCAAAGGTAAAGATAATCTGTACACACACAAACGTTTTTTTTAACTACTCAGTTTTGGAGTGATAGGAGAAAACCAGTCGACCTTGAAAAAAACACATAGATTTGAAAGAACATGCGCACTTCTCACACACAGTAATTTAAGGCTGGGAGTGGAACCTGAGCTGGTGAGGTAGAAATGTTAACAGCTGAGCCACTTCTGCCTTTTTAGACACAACACTGAAGGACTTCCTGTGTTAACCTGTCTCTCTAGTCCCAGGACAGTCCTGATTTAGGAAGCTGTGTTCTGAGGGAGCATAAACATGAAAAATGGCTAATGTCCTAAATATAACATGAACAAATGAAATTCTATGAGTCTGTGTTTTGCTAATGACATCAAAACAAATTCTTTGCATTTATTAAAATTCCATGGGGTATTCAGAAAGAAGCATAATGTGACCATGCTATGATATAAGGCACAGTGAAGATTACATAATGCAGCCCAACAGGATATAAGTATGCACACTTCAAACCAGTGACAAGTACAGTACCACAGGTTTCAGCCCTGGGACTTCTCCTTTCTGGTATCTACTTCTCTGAAGTACAGGCTAACACAGAAGGCCTCTGGCTAACAGAGTTCACAGATGACTGCAAACTAGGAGCCATAGTCGAATCCCCAAATGAAGTGGACATCCTACAGAAGGGCCTCACTGAGACAGATGCCTGGTGTCAGAGCCATGGCCTCAAGCTCAATACCAAAAAGTGCATTGTCATCCCCTTTGGTAAAAACTCTGTACCCTGAGCTTCTTTGTCTGCCTTTACACTACCCACCCATTCATCATAGGCAGCAGTCTACTTAACACCGAATGTGTGATAAGAGACCTTGGGACCCAGGTGGACAGTAGTCTCTCCTTTGATAATCACATCAGCACAGTAGTCAGGAAGTCCTTCTACGTGGCACACCTCAACACAAAAGGGTTCTCATCCAGGAAAAAAGAGGTCACTGTTCCCCTCTACTCGACACTCATTAGACCTATTATAGAGTACAACACCCCTTTTGGAATGTACCTCACAAGACATCTGCAGTAGCTGGAAGGGCCACAGAAGTACCTCACAAAGAGGATTACTGGCCTCAAACAGATGCCCTACACTGACCGCCTCAAAAAACTCCAGCTTTACTCCATAGCATATCGCCTACTCCAAGGTGATCTCTGCCTAACATATAAAGCTATGTCAAACCCAGAGTTGTTGGACATACAACACCTAAAGAAATCCCAGTCCCTTCAAGTTACACACTCTAGGGACTTAAACCTTGTCACCACAATAAACAGGACATGCTGGAGGGATAGATTCCTGCCCCAGAGACTTCCCATACTCTGGAACAAGCTACCCATCTATGTCAAGCAAAGTTCCTCATTAGCACTCTTCAAGAAAAATGGCTCTGCTCGACAGTGGCACAGGACTTTCTTGGGTGGTGTAAGCCAGGGAACCTTGTTGGCTAGGCTTATTTAGGCCCTTGGGTCGATAGCCTAGTACCTGCCTATGAACCTACCTATGAACCTATAAGTACTGACAGCACACATATGCCTAGGAAAACAGTGCTCCATTACGAAGCCTCACAGTCAAGAAAATGTCAAGCACCATGCAAATTACTGGAGCATATGATATGCATGATTTCATAACTTGGGGACATCAGTATTCAGGTAGCATAAGCAACACTGTATGTGCTCACATGCAAATGAAAGTGCCATACAGCTACAACACAGCCTCAACCAGGACCCATACAAGAGCAGCAAAGCAAATTGCTAATCTGTTTTATTATAAAATGGGAAGGAAATAGGGTCACAGGGCAGGCAGAAAGGAGGAAGAAGAAGCAAAGGGATACAAAAAAGGGCCAATGGAAAGGAAAGAATGGTGTGAAAGGAAAGAATGGTATATATTTTTTTGTTGTTGTTTGGACAGGTGCCTTCTTTTCCTATAAGAAGGACAGATACGGAAAGTAGAAAGGGGGTATGGAGGTAGGAATGTATATAGGGATAACAGAAAGGGGAGGCCAACAAATGTGTAATGCAAATGAAGACTGACAGGGAAGATACTGACAAAGAGGAGATGGAGGTTAAAGCTGGGCAAGATCGATATAGGGCATGAGGATGAAAGTGTGGGACAAGCAGTGATTACTAAGTCGAAGATTTAGATGAATGAGGAAGGTTGCTGTACTCTTGTAGGTTTGCTAATACTGGGTGGGTAGTGTAAAGGCAGACAAAGAAGTCCTGTGAGGGAACTGAATTACTGATAACAGATTACACCTGTGAAATAAGTACCATATTGAGATATAAGGAAAATACAATGTGGGTCTTTTCCACTATATGCGAAGTAAAACTGAAATGTTAAAATAATTTTGAATTGCCAGGAGTGTGTTTTGTCTTACTTAGAACAATATACTTGCATCTTAGTTTCCTTTTTTCTTGTTTCCTGTAATGATTTGATCCATCCAAAAACTCTCATGCTTTGAAAATTCACTACATAACCATTTCAAATCCTCATGGAGCTGTAACTGCACTTTAACTTTCATCTCCAACTCCCAAATTCCTCATTTCTACTCACTATCACTATACATACTGTTCAATTCATTCTTTTACTAAATTTCTCATTTCTACTTATTATCACTATACATACTGTTCAATTCATTCTATTACTAAATTCCTCATTTCTACTCACTATCACTATACATACTGTTCAGTTCATTCTGTTACTAAATTCCTCATTTCTGCTCACTATCACTATCACTATACATACTGTTCAATTCATTCTGTTACTAAATTCCTCATTTCTGCTCACTATCACTATACATACTGTTCAATTCATTCTATTACTAAATTCCTCATTTCTACTTACTATCACTATACATACTGTTCAATTCATTCTGTTACTAAATTCCTCATTTCTGCTCACTATCACTATACATACTGTTCAATTCATTCTATTACTAAATTCCTCATTTCTGCTTACTATCACTATACATACTGTTCAATTCATTCTATTACTAAATTCCTCATTTCTACTTACTATCACTATACATACTGTTCAATTCATTCTATTACTAAATTCCTCATTTCCACTCACTATCACTCAGCTTGGCAAGCTAAGAACTTGGTTATATTCAACTGGACGTATAAGAGAATTTAAGTACCTTTTTATGCACTTTTTCTTTTAAAAAATACAGTATTTAAATTGATTTAAACTGTGTATGACGGAGTGTTGAAGGAATTTTTAACTGGTTATTCTGCTCTTCAGTAACTTGAACTAAAAGCTAGTGTTGGCTGAATTTTGTTATTTGCTAGTAATTACAGGTGTGGGGGTAGCCACATTCAGTGATTTCCTGTCCTTGCATATTTAAACTGGTGCATGTGAAATAATTCCTGCTTTAAAACTTCAGCTTGGCAAGCTAAGAACTTGGTTATATTCAACTGGACGTATAAGAGAATTTAAGTACCTTTTTATGCACTTTTTCTTTTAAAAAATACAGTATTTAAATTGATTTAAACTGTGTATGAAGGAGTGTTGAAGGAATTTTTAACTGGTTATTCTGCTCTTCAGTTATTAACACCCACCCGCCCTGGTTTTGTTTTGGTTTGGTGTTAATCTTAGTGGCATTGAAACTGCCCGCCCCTCAGCCTGCCTCTGGGCCCATCTCATTTGCTCACTCAACTGAGTGCAGTGAGATCATATTCTGATTTCAGGCACTCCTACTGTGTACAAAGAGAGCATCTGGGAAATAGAAAAAAAAAAAATTAAGCTTATTTCCTGCCTTTCTTGTTAAGTGGTACAGACTATTTGTAGGCTTCTGAGCCCCCAAGCCCTTCTGTGTTTGAGGGAAGCCTTCTAGCTTGTTTTTTTTTTTTTGTAACTAGCCAGTTTTCTAGTTTCAGCACTCAAATCTGTTTCTTTGATCTCAGCACTTGTTCAGAAAAAAAAAAAAAAAAAAAAAAAAAAAATTTCATCTGCTTTTACTGTACTTGTGTTTTACCTACTTCTTTTACTTTTGCATCATCTTAAAATACTCAATTGTATTTATTACTGCTTGGTGTAACTCATTCTAAGCCTTTTGGTTTAAACACTTGGGCTTCGGACCAGTTAGTTGTTTTGCACTGAGAGGTTTGTGGTCTGCACTGTTGTGGCAGAACAGGTAGCTTACATCCTTCTAGGTTGAGAACTGCTGATTGAGGGCTCAGTGTCTGTTATTCTAAAAGTGTATTAATTCTGGTTTAAGCACTTGGGCTTTCAAGCCAGTTATTTTACATTAAGAGGGTTCGTGGTCTGCACTCTTGTGGGAGGAGAGGCTGGACTCTGCCCTTCTGAGCTGGGAATTTCTGGTTAAAGGCTTATAGTGCATGCATATCTGAACTGTTTCTTACTGAAGTTGGTGCCTTGTTTGCTGTGGCATAGACTGGATTCGGGCCTGCTGGATCTAGCTTTGTTTGTGTAACTTGAGCACTAATCCAGACATTCTCTAAAGTATTCAATGGTATTTATTACTGCTTGGTTGTAACTTGATTAAAGTGTAGCTATCATTCAAGTCTTTTGGATTAAGCACTTGGGCTTCAGACCAGTTGTTTTACATTAGGAAGGTTTGTGGCAAGCACTGTGGTGGCAGGACAGGTAGCTTTCATCCTTCTAAGTTGGGAACTGCTGATTGAGAGCCCAGTGTCCAAGTGTATTAGTTCTGGTTTAGGCACTTGGGCTTCAGGCCAGTTATTTTACATTAAGAAGGTTCGTGGACTGCACTCTTGTGGGAGAAGAGGCTGGACTCTGCCCTTCTGAGCTGGGAATTTTCTGGTTAAAGGTTTATAGTGCCTGAATATTTGAACTGTATCTTACTGAAATTGGTTCACCTTGTTTGCTCTAGCATAGACTAGATCCAGGCCTACTGAATCTAGCTTTGTTTATATACTTGTTGTTTGTTTGCTTGTTATTTCCCTGGAAGCTAATTCACCTAATACGCAACTTCTCAGCTTCTGTGGATCACTAGTGATATCTGCATTGCTTACTGTACTTATTTCCTTGTTTCACTTGAAAGAAAGTTACTGTTTGTCGTTTTGCATTTAGTTACTTGTATCACATTGCACTCAAGTTACCTGGCACTTGCTCACTAAAGCAATTATATAAGTCAGCACTAAAAATTAAAAGCACTACACCCTCACTCCCCACTGGCCCTTGTTTTCAATTAAGGATTTCCCAATATTATTCTAGCATGTCCAAAGGTCAGTTGTCAATCTCCTCTCCGGTCCAGCTGGTGAATCTGGGAATCTTGAGGCAATGTTATAACTGCCTCATGTACACAGACAACCCTCTCCTCCTCCCACATAACACAAATACTTGCATGAGATGCAGCTAGTTAGCCAAACTGGAGGCTGAGCTCTCTCAACTCAGGACTGGCAAGACCAGACAGGAGGAGAAGGCAACTACACACACCACAAAACCAGCCTCACATAATGCTACCACTCCACTGAATCAAACACATAAACACACAAAGACATACTCGGAGGCTCTGAGTAAAATTTACCTAAACAGCAGAGGCCTCCAAAGCAGACACCCAAACAACTGCTACCTCAAGACACCCCACAAGCAACACATAAACCACAAAAGCAGTGTGCAAAGCAGTCACAGCCCTTAAGGCCAAATACAACACCAAACATACTTGTCATAGGTGACTCCATAGTCAGACACACTGACGTCCCACTCACCAGGCTGAACAAGGAGAGGGTCACAGTAAGCTGCCTATCGGGCGCTAGAATCCGCCACATAACACAAGCACTGGGTCACTCCACAGCAAGTACAAATATGACACAGTCATTGTCCATGCTGGTGTGAACGACCTGAGACGTACCTCCCTGGACTGCATGAAAAGAGACATAGAGGAGCTCTCTGATTATGTAGCCCAGGCAGGTATGACCCTAACCCTGAGCAGTATCCTTCCTTCACCAAGAATGATGCCACAATATAGAGACAAGATGATCAGCTTTAACAATTGGCTTAATGTCTGGTGTCATTCAAAGGGGATCCAGTGTCTGTCTGCCTGGGATGACATGCTTGACAAGCCACGCTGCTTCGCAAGGGACGGCTTGCACCTGTCACCCCTGGGATTCCGGATATTGGCTAAGGCTCTTGCCACCCCCATAGTGCCTTTTTTAGGCAAGGCTCAAATTCTAAACCTACCACCCTAGAAAACAAAAATGGGAAGAAATTGAGGGTAATGCTGCTCAATGCCAGAAGTCTAAATCTCAAAATACACGCACTCGAGGCCCTTCTCAGTATGGAGAACATCGATGTCTGTGCTGTAACTGAAACCTGGTTCAAGGCTCCTGAGAGCACCCCTGCACTATTAGGTTTTACCTCATATCATGCCCGCCCCCAAAACCCGGACCACTCCACAAAAGGAGGGTGTATCCATATTCATAAAGGATACTCACACCTCCAGGTTGGTGGCAACGCATGAAGCTTCGGAAACCATCCAGGTGCAACTAACAATAGGCAAAACTGCTCTACAAATTGTAGCATGCTACAGGCCACCCTCTCAAACTCAGGAACCCCACACAGCCTTCCTGAAGACACTGGAGGGTATAAATGTATCTCCAAACACCATCATATTGGGTGACTTCAACTACCCGAATATAGACTGGGAACATTACTCAAGCCCTAACTTTCTAGCCCAACGGTTCCTGGAGTTCATAAATTCAAATGCCATGGAACAGCTAGTCACTGTTCCCACGAGAGGAGAAAATATACTAGATCTCATTGTCACAAACATGGGGACAAAATGCTCCACACCGAAGTATATCCCTCATTGGTGAGATCTGATCATAAACTAATCTCACTGGAAATCCACATCCCGCCCCCACCCCAAACAAAAAAGACCATAGTGAAGAACTTCTCTAAAGCAAACTTCACACTACTCAAGACTGGTGTGGTATCCTTCAAGGCCCCTGAGTCAGAGGAAACCACAACCCAAGCTGCGGAAGCCCTTACAAATGCCTTCTATGAACACCTCCAGGACTGCATGGATCAGGCAATCCCAAATAAAACCAAGACTCTTTCCACAAAGGGCAAACGTCCAGTCTGGTGGACCCCAGCCATTAACAAACTTTACAATAAGAGGAGAAAGCTATTACATGATAGAACAAAATCCATAAAAGGGAAGTCACCCCTGATCATTATTAGTAAAAAAATACGAGCACTCATAAAATCAACTAAGGCCAGTTTTGAGAGAAAAATTGCCATGGATTCAAAGGACAATCATAAGGCCTTTTTCAGCTATGTTAGGAACCTGGGTGGAAACTCACAGATATGCTCAGAATTAGTCCAAAATGATACAAAAATCACTGAACCCACAGACATTGCCAACATACTGGCAGACAGGTTCAGTGCAAACTTCACCCCCCTCCCCCCCCCTAAAGGAGAGATAACTATCCCAGCCGAGTGTAGCCTCCCGGACATCTCAAATGCGCAGGTGAAAGCTGCTCTCTCTAAAGCTAAAAACACAGCATCAATGGGACCGGATGGTGTCCCCGGCTGTGTGCTACACGAGCTAAATGAGGAATTAAACCCGCACATAAGGCAGCTGTTTAATCTCAGCCTTACCACAGGATACGTGCCCAAGGAGTGGCGACGGCAACTGTGGTCCCACTCCACAAAGGTGGCCTCACGGACCCTGGTAATTACCGCCCCATAAGCTTAACAAGTCTAGTCTGCAAAGCTATGGAAAGGTTCATAATGGTGCTCATAATCAAAGATGTGAGGGACTTGCAGACATTGGACCCGACCCAGTTTGGCTTTGTCAAGGGAAGATCATGCCTTTTGAACTTGGTCGACTTCTTGAAATAGTCACCAAGGCCATTGATGAGGGAAAGGCAGTCCATACAGCCTACCTTGACCTTGCAAAGGCTTTCGACACAATACCCCACTCGGTATTGTAGAAAAACTTACCAGCTTAAATGTAAACCCATATGTCACAAGATGGGTTGCAAACTGGCTTAAGGACAGAACCCACAGGGTTAGAGTTGCTGGCGCTGTGTCAGACTCCAAGCCGGTCACAAGTGGTGTCCCACAGGGCTCGGTCCTTGGCCCCTATTGTTTGGCATCTACTTCTCAGAAGTACAGGCCAACATGGGAGGACTTTGGCTGACAAAGTTTGCAGATGACTGCAAACTGGGCCATAGTGGAAAGTGCATCGGACACTGATATCCTTCAGAAGGGACTCACGGAAACAGATAGCTGGTGCCAGAGCCATGGCCTGAAGTTAAACGCCAAAAATGTATAGTCATACCCTTCGGGAAAAACAAGGTAACCCCAAGCTACCATATAGGTGGCAATCCACTAAGCACAGAAGAGGTTATCAGGGACCTGGGGACCCAGGTTGACAGTGGCCTTTCTTTGACACTCACATTGCTAAAGTGGTTAGAAAGACCTTCTACATTGCCCACCTGATCATGAAGGGATTCACATCCAGATCTAGTGAGGTCATTGTTCCCTGTACTCTTCACTTATCAGACCAATGATCGAGTACAATGCCCCATTCGGGATGTATCTCACCCGACATCTGCAGCAATTGGAGAGACCCCAAAAGTTCCTCACCAAAAGGATAAAGGGACTCCAAAATCTGTCATATGCTGCCAGATTGAAGAAACTCCAGCTCTATTCAGTCGCATACCGCCTGCTCAGAGGTGACATGTGCCTGACATACAAGGCCATGTCCAACCCGGAATTAATGGACATGCTCCACCTCAAAAATCCAAATCCACCAAAACCACTAGAGCAAGCGACTTAAACCTTAGCACGGATATAAATAGGACGTGCTGGAGGGATAGATTTATCACTCAGAGACTCCCTATGCTGTGGAATAAAATCCCGGTCCATGTGAGGCAGAGCACCTCGCTGACTCTGTTCAAGAGAAATCTAGACCTGTGGATGGGAGATCGTAGGTTTACCCCGGGAATCATCTCTGGGTCACTGCTGGACAGAGGCACAACAAACTAATGGGCACAGTATTTTTTCATATAAGGGGTGGCGTAAGCCACAATAATTTGGGCTAGGCTTATAAATGCCTTAGGGCAGATAGCCTAGTATAAACCTATGAACCTATGAACCTATGAACATACTGTTCAATTCATTCTGTTACTAAATTCCTCATTTCTGCTCACTATCACTATACATACTGTTCAATTCATTCTATTACTAAATTCCTCATTTCTGCTTACTATCACTATACATACTGTTCAATTCATTCTGTTACTAAATTCCTCATTTCTACTTACTATCACTATACATACTGTTCAATTCATTCTGTTACTAAATTCCTCATTTCTGCTCACTTTCACTGTGCATTCTAGTCATGTCCTACTGCTTACTTTCTTTCTCCTGTTATAATGAATAACTTCTTGATTTACCTTCTTTTTTTACTTCTGTCACTACTGTACACCTTAATCTAACCTAATTTCTCAGTTAATCTCCATCTTCACTTTCCCACTCTTATCTGACTTCAACTTACAAAAATTCTTCATCTTAAATTGAACATTTGTTCTACTATATAAAATATCTCTACAGTACTCTATTGAGCTAACAATTTTTATATGTATTCATGTCCATTTTTTATTTACTCATATCTTATTTTGCCTTTGCTTTTCCTGGAGCTGTTTGCTCTGTTTGTGCTCTATTCCTCTAACAATTTTTATATGATATTCATGTATGTTTAATTCACTTGTATCTTATTTGTTTTTGTATCTTTTGTAGCTTTTCTTCCAGGGCATCCACTGAAAATGGGCTCTTCAGGCCCAGTGGACTATCCCAGTAGACAAGTGCCAATAAATAAATAAAATAAATACATTGTACTATTTATTTTGATATGTTAATTACAGGGCCAATGAAAATATAAATCATAAACATAAAAAATAAAGTATCATAAAAAAATAAATAATAAAATAAAACACAAGTCATAACTATTCTACCAGAAAACAGTATTACTGATAAAATAGACATGGGTCTAGGAGTCTGGTTATCTAAATGAAAAAAAAAATAAACTTAAAGCTAACTTATCCTAACACAATCCTCATTTATCTACTAAAATGTATGAAATAAATGAACTGTCACTACAAAATAAATAACATTAATGTAAGAATGTGAGTCCCAAGCCATTAAAGACGCATTTCATTTTCATAAATTACAGTCTCAAAGATTTTGGACAGTGCAGTGGTGCAGCAATAGCTTTGTTGCCTCACAGCAAAATGTTATCTGGTTCGATTCTAGGTTGGAGTGCCTTCTGCGCAGAGTCTGCATGTCCTACCTGCGTTTACGTGGGTTTCTTCCAGGTGCTCCGGTTTCCTCCCATGTCACAAAGACATGCATCTTGAGTGTTTCACTCTGGGCCTCCATTGAAAATTGGCTTTGTTCCAAGTTGGACTTTCCGATAAACAAATGTTAAATAAATAAATTTATGCAATATGCCTATATTTCTATTCAGTAAAAACTTTGGCAATTCAGGTAGCCCACTGACATCAACTGGAAACAACACTCAACATAAATAAATGCAAAAGCTGAATAAGTGAAATATGTGGTATTTTAGTTTGTGTGATGTATGAAATATCTTGTATTCCTTGATTAAGGAAATCATTTCATGATACAATGATTTTTTCAGTCATCAATAATGCCATTACCTAAACTTGAAAGCCAAGATGTTCCATGTATCTCATACCTGACTTGACTCCCATGTATTTCATCTCTGAATAACACAGGGAATAAATGCGTTATTATCCCACTCTTTTCTATGAGGCCAATTCCAGCTCATACATGAACTTAGAGGTCATGTATGCTGTGCATGCTGAGGAGCCTGGCTGCTCTAATGACAATTTCCATGATGCTAAGAACGATAGCCATTGCAGTACCCAGCTGCCCACCATGCCCATGTATGGACTTTGAGGACACATGGAGTGTGTGTCCTTCTGGAACCTGACTGCGGTAATGTTACCCTTCATTGCACTCTTGACCATCTGCGTCACACCACTACTGATGGTTATCACTTTACTGTGCTATTCATAAATGCATGTCATATGGTGGCTGTGATGTAATGGCCTACTATTTTTGCTCCTTGACTTAACCTGATAAGCAAGATAAGGCTCATACAGGGCTTCCATCTAATGTAGTAGGAGCTGCAATCTCTTTTTACAACTGCTGCACAAGCATCATAGTGAGCACCTGCTACGGGATTATGAGGATCCTCATTACAAAGTGGATGCCTGGCACTAGCTTGGCCATTAGCATCAATCGCTCTGACTAGCAATAAAGGCTTAAATATAGAGACCTGAGGAATTACAACCAGGCTTTGGAGAGACCGAGGGAGAAAAAGAGACACAGTATTATAGAAACCGTCTGTTTGTACAGTGGAATACAACCAGTAGCTATCATTGTCTTGTACTCTCAGGGATATACCACACTCGCTATTCTTTGTTTTATGTTTTTCAGCACTTCAGGAGATCGACAAAAACAGGACAGCTTGCCTGAGGAGGCAGACCAGGCTCTCCAAATGGCAGGACAAGCTTTATATATTTTTTGTTAGCATTACCATATTTCTGTAACTTTGTACCACAGCACTGTACAATTCTACTTTTTTTGTTTGTTTAAATACATATCCATTGATTAAGTACTAACTGAATTGTAACTGTTGTTTCCAGGTCCTGTACTACTACACTAAAATGTATTACTTATACCTAAAATGGTGTACTTGTGTTAGGATTTATGTCATATTCACCATTTCATTCCTTTTATATTATGTTGTTTTTCTCCATTTCAAATCATGTTTTAATATTTATTTTATTTATATTTGTTTACCAGGGTAGTGCATTAATCAGTTCTGACAAATTTCAGGCTCAGCCTGGAATTTTAGGCTCAGTATATATCACTGACTATTTGTATTTGTGTTCACTCCTGGTCTCCATTGCTGCTTCTTCAGTGGAGAGAATAAGGTCCTTGTCAAAGAGTGTCACAGATGGACCCTCCTAGGTCATCCAGTGTGATGTTCAACAGTTAGTGAGGACTGAGATGGTCTGGCAGCTCAAGGCCTGCCACTCACACCCTGAAGATCTTCCTCATTCTTCTGACAGAGTCACATAGTCATCTGGTTCTAACGATCAAGCCACCAGTGAGGATCCCTCCAGTGATGTCAACCACTAAGTTAACTGACTTCTCAGTGGGTTCCCCTCTAGGTTGGCTTGGCAGTTCATCCTTAACCCGAGACTATCGCCTGTCATTGCATTCCACTTCCTTGTATGTCACTTCTCATGTCTTGTTTGTAGTCCAGTTCCCCACAACACCAGTTGTCTACCCCCTGTCAGTCTGGATCTCCACATTGCTATCCCCATTATGTCTTACTGCCAGCCTTCTTCTGTTTGTCTGCACCACTTTATTCTCTATACCCTAATTCTTATCCATGCCTTCTCCACTCTACTTTCACCCTTTGCCCTTTCTCAGTAAAAATGTGCCAGAGGTTCCCCCCAAAATACTTTTTTTCTCTACCCTCACATCACTCTTCCCTTCATCTTACTGTGTGTCCCTCTGCCCTTCCCTTTCTGACTGTCCTATCACCCCACATTTATATAACATAAGTTGGTGCTTTGTTTGCTTGAGTATGTGAATGCACTTTGCTTCGAAAATTCTACCTGAATCCAGACAAACCCAAGCCATAGGTTCATGGGTTAGTACTAGGCTACCTCCCCTTGTGAGCTATTTTAAGCCTAGCCAATTATCCCTTGTGAGACTCAAATTCTGCACCTTGAGTTTGTAAGGCAAACACCTTAACCATTAGGCCACCCTCCCAACTCTGTAATGTAATCAATTATAGCACAGTCCGCTCATTCGCACAATGACTCCTATTTTCATGACTACAAAGCCTTATCCATAGCATGACCATGGTATGCCAGCACTTATGTATATCTAATCCCAAGTGCACCATGTCATGCTGTCTTCACAACTGTGCTTACCGCAGCATTGTTATGTTGTGCAACTTTCTTAATACCCTCTGACTGTTTTTAACCTAGCAAAGACAGATTATGGATAAGTAAAATAATCTGGAACTGGGGGACAGCTATTAACCTTCACTAAAATATTTATTTCAACAATTTTTGAAATAACTCCAGAAATAGTGTCCAACATTAGTCTTCCTTAATAAAGATATCTAAGAATAAAATATGCTTTAGGGCACAGTCTCAAGAGTGTCTTCCAAATGAGAAGCACATTATCAAGGAAATGTCTCAAGATTTTATCCAGATAATTATTCTTTCTGTTTTCATCAATAAGCCTCATGTCAAGTGACTACATAAAAAGATTCAATTATTCTTCACTATCTCTTTATTTGATTATTTTTGATTGGAAGGACTATTGGAAATCTATATTTAATACAATCTCATGTGTTTCAATAAATGCAGTTTATAACATAATATTTTATTGGTTAAATTAGCTTTTTTTTACCATGCTACCATGTCCAGCAAAGGTCATGTCTGTGGAATTACAAATCTGATCTGTTTTATAACATAGGGGACTGCAGTAATGTTAATGTTATTTTATCCAGATAAAATGATTTTCAGTGGCTGTTACCAATGAAAGTGTTTCATAGGTGGCAGTTGTTTTCAGCTGTTTCATTCTTCTTTTTCTAAAAGAACTAGATGACTGATAGCTACCTGTCCTTCTAACTGACACATCTTACTGTGCAACATCTATTAAAAACATTATTGTCTCTGACAAAAAAAGATTTAAGCAGGCTTAGTGTGATGTTTGAGCTTCTGTGATAAGAGATACCATAAAAACACCTGATATCCTTATGGGACAATTTGCATATATTCCATCATCCTCTAATACAATAGGTTTAAGGAATCATACAGTGAAAACTCTAGCTTGGCTAAGTTTTTATGGTAGTTTTTACTACCATACCCAGACCAGGTCCAGGTGATGAAGTGCTAAATCTAAGCCAAGCTGAGGTGAAAAAGACCCTGTGTCAGGTGAATCCAAGAAAGGCTGCCGGGCCCTGACAACATCTTGGGTAAGGTGCTAAAGGGCTGTGCTGAACAACTAAGCACTGGACTGACAGATATATTTAATATCTCCCTCAGCCAAGCGAAGTTATCCAAGTGCTTTAAAAATACAAACATTATACCACTACCAAAGAAAGCCACTCCCTCTAGCCTTAATAATTATAAGGTTGGGAAGGTGGCCTAATGGTTAAGGTGTTTGCCTTACAAACACAAGGTGCAGGGTTTGAGTCTCACAAGGCATAATTGGCTAGGCTTAAAATGGCTCGCAAGGGCAGTTAGCTTAGTACTAATCTATGAACCTATAGACCATGTCATGTCGATTGTCATGAAAAGCTTTGAAAGATTGATCAAAAACACCTGATAGCAAACCTTCCACCAGCACTTGATACACTGCAGTTCCCATACAGTGCAAACTGCTCCACTGAAGATGCCATCTTTGTTGTGTTGCATCTCCCAATGGCACACCTAGAAAATAAGGAGAGTTACATCAGAATGATATTTATTGAATTCAGTTCAGCATTCAGTACAGTGATTGCATAACAGCTAATAGAAAAACTTGTCCACCTAGGTGTTAATAACCACATGTGCAACTGGATCCTGCACTTTCTGACTGGAAGACCCCAAAGAGTATGTCTGGGCAAGAGTTCCTCAAGGAGCATCACTATCAACACAGGAGACCCTCAGGGCTGTGTGCTAAGCATGTTACTGTTTACTATCTTGACCCACAACTGTAAAGCCAGATTTAACACCAACCACATCATTAAGTTTGCAGATGGCACTACAGTTGTGGGCCTCATCAGCAAAGGAGAAGAAAAATCTTACAGGGAAGAAGTGATTTCTCTGACTGACTGGTGTACAAGGTGTAATCTTGATCTCAGTGTCAGCAAACCGAAGGAGATCATAATAGACTTCAGGAGATTACAACCAGCCCACTCTCCTCTCATGACAAATGGAGAGGCAGTGTAAAGGGTAAAGAACACAAAATTCCTGGGGGTCTAAATAGCGGAGGATCTTTCTTGGTCAACCAATACTAGTCACATAGTAAAGAAGGCCCATCAATGCCTGCACTTCCTGAGGAGACTTTGGAAAGCAAGCCTCCCTCCCTCTGTCCTCTCCACCTTCTACAGGGGTACCATAGAACGTATCTTAACATGCAACTTCATGGTGTGGTACAGAAGCTGTTCAGCTGCAGATCAAAAAGCTCTACAAAAGATAGTCAGAGTTGCAGAAAAAATAACGAGATCCAGACTTCCAGAGATAAAGGATCTAAACACAACAGGAAAATTATGTGCAATACAAACTGCTAGACATTATCATAATATAGAGAACGTGAGAATTATATTATGTAATAAGTACAGGTGCAATAAGGAACCAATCAGCTGCTATAGTGGTGGATTGAATAACTATAGTAATAGGTAATAATATAACTAAGAGAAAGGTAAATGTTAGTTCTGATACATGTGTAATTGTATGTATGTATATGTGTCTCTTCTAAGCATGTGTAATTGTATGTATGTCTTTGTCTTCTCAATTTGAGCATGATGCATGTCATTTCATGTAGACTTTACTTGTGGTGTCTAAGTGACAGAAAAGTTTAAGTTGACTTTTGACTACTATCGGGTATGTGATTTAGTTATATGATAAGAGTTCAAGTCCCAAACACTTAAAAGACTTGAGTGTCTTCTAGCTCATATAGGCTGCTGCTGATACTAAAACTCAAATTTGAGTTCGGCCGGCCAGCAGCCACATCTTATCCAAACACATTATTCATGTCTGAGTGAGGGAAGTGCAGTAGCCATTTGGAGGGAGTGGGAAGGGGTGTGCATGCAAGACTAGACAGCATTGGGAAAGGGATTTAGGGTTAAGGAACAGGAGGGAAGTTTAAGGGTTAGGGAGTTGGAAGGATGCTTTGGGGTTAAAAAGTAGGAATGCAATTTTAGTGTTATGGGGTGGAAGTTTAGGGTTAGGGAACAGCAAAGAAGTTTTAGGTTTAGGGAGTGAACTGGTAATTTGATTTTAGGGAGGGAACTGAGTTTCAGGCATGGAGGGGGATGGAGTTTTAGGTTTGGGAGTGAATAGGATTTTGGGTTAGGAAGTGAGGACCAAGGTTAGAAAATGAATAGGAGTTTTAGAGTTCAAGTTAGGGCTCTACTAGGTTATACAGTTCCACAGGATCAGTTGTTGGGAGGGTTTAGTATTTAAGTAAGATCAGATTAGTTACAGCACTTGCCTTTTTGACTACATGGTAGCAAACAAGTGAGTGTCAAGCTGCTAGCATGAGACAATTTGTCATTGACCTAGTTTTTGACTAGCTTCACTCTGGTGCATAATGCAATGTATGATACTTTCTATGTGATTTTTTTTAAGACTCTCCCAACAAATAATCCGTTTTTGGTCATATTTTGCTTTCAGAATAAAAATGTTTCAATTTAAAAAGCATGCTTAGCTCTTATTTTCTTTTCTAATTATAATGTAGAACTCCGTGTAGCTGGTAAAATAAAGAAAACGCAAATAATCTACTTGAATATACGAACAAGCCATATGATATCAGATATGAATACAGTTACATATCAACCACTTTCACTATAATATTTCTAATAAAAAAGATGGTTCAAGGCAGAGTCATACTTCTTTAATAAGTTTACTTTGAGTATGTTATTTTATGGAAAGGATGCATATGAGATATTCTGTTGTGTTCAGTGCACTGACAGGCTGATGGATGTGTCGTATGCCTGTTCTAGCAGCTAACTATTCTGTGCCTCTGAATGTGTTTGGAGGGGCTATTATCAGTAATGTACACATGCACGTGTGTGTGTGTGTGTGTGTGTGTGTGTGTGTGTGTATGTGTATAAAATGTCATCAGTGGCTGTCTGCTGTAAGCTTCATTAGTATCATATTGTATGTGTCATTCTTCTGTTACTGTTTGACACAGGTAGGTTTGTGTGTGTGCATGCTTGCAGCATTACTTCCTGCCAATGTAATTGCTGTTTGTTAATGAATTTATGTACTGTGGCTGTAGGTCAGCACTGTAACATATCTGCTTGGCAAAGTACTGTTTGTGTGAGGAATGTACCATTAGTGCACATGGGCTAATACTGCTGTACTGGGGCTGTTCAGTGATGTGCCTTGCCTGCTAAGATGGTTTGTCAATATTCCTGTGCTAGCAACAGCTGTATGTATCACTGTTACTGTGGAACTTTAGTAACCCTGGCATGTTAAGTTGTCAATCTCGCCTTCATTCTTGCTGGATGGGTTCAGACCCGATCCTCGGCTCCGACTCGGCACTTGCTAAGCTCGAGAGTCACTTTTACCAGCTCGTGGCAGCTCCATATCCCATGATGCAAGGCAGTAATTACCCAGATCTCGTTTGTCGCTTCGCTAATGAGGTCATCCTTTTTACCAGCTCCTGGTAAGTGATTTTTTTTCTAGCTTTTGGTCAGGTTTTAGACTTTAAAAACCTAATTTTTGCTCCTTTAGTCTTCTTTCTACAACCTCAGTGTAGTCACTTAGCTCCATACCCCTTTTTTCTCCTAGTTCCCTTAGTTAATTTTTTTCAGGCCTTAGGCCTTTCCCACCCTCACAGTTCCTGTCAGGATTCCCTCAGGTGTGTGTGTGTGTGTGTGTGTGTGTGTGTGTGTGTGTGTGTGTGTGTGTGTGTGTGTGTGTGTGTGTGTGTGTGTGTGTTGTGTATCTATAATTAATAACTAATTTTGTTAGCTGTGTTTAATATTTTTTAGTGTTAGTATCTTGGTTGGACTGACTGGTGTGTGTGAGTGTTTTAAACACCAAGATATGTCTAAGGATACCAGGGTCTCAGGTTTCAAGAAGTGTGACTCGTGCTGTCAGAAGATGTCTCTGACAGATGGTCACACTTCTTGTATTTATTGCCTGGGACCCCTACACCTGCAGGACTCCTGTGCTATATGTCATTCTTTTAGCCAGAGAGTCCTGCAGGAACGTAGGAATAAGTTGATCCTTAGGGGTCTACTTAAACCAGAGAGCTCCCCGGCTAAACTCGGGTCCGGGAAGTCCTCTAAACCTCCCAAGACCCAGGCTTCGGTGTCCAAGTCTGTGGTCTTGGTTCCGACTCTGCCAGAGTCGACATCGGCTCCGTCCGGAGCCGATCCTTCCTTGTTGGAGGCCCCTATGTTGGCGCCGATCATCATCGGCACCGATACCTTGGCTTTGGCACCGGTGTCGGCTCCGTCCGGCTCCGACACCGCTGCATCGAAGCAGGTCTCGGCTCCGGCTGGAGCCGAGATATCTTTGTCTCATCTCAGAGCCGAGCGTTCTTCGGCTCCGATGGCTCCGTCCAAAAAGAGGTCTAGATCTCCTTCTTTGGAATCTATTCACTCGGCTCCAGCCTCTCCCTTGCTTTCAGAGCGGAGCCATCGGAGCCGATCATCGAGGTCTTCCAGGCTCTCAGACCACGATTTAGAGAGAGTGGTAAGTAGGCTATTAAAGTCACAGGCACTAGCCCAGATGCTCCATAGCCCGTCTCATCAGATGTCAGCTATTCTACATCCCCCTGAAATTCCTCCTTCGACTCTCCTACAGAGCTTGGAGCCGGAGATTATCGGTACCGTGACTGTTTCGGAGCCGATGCCACATCTTTCGGCTCCATCGTCCTCGACTCCTATCTCCTCCTTGAGACCTTCCTTGGAGGATCCGGGCATCGGGCTTCCCTGGTCGGTTCCGAGGGGGCGAGTGGCATCGGACCTTTGTCCGACCCCATTCTCCCTCTCGGAGCTTCGGCCTTGGTGAGCTCGGCCCCGACATCTGCTTCGGAGGCCTTCCCTTTTGGTGGGACTGGGAATCCCTGTTTCTTCAGAGCAGGATCTCTCGGCCCTCCCTGGGAGGGGAGCCTTCAAGGTGATGAGGAGTGTGCTAGCCCCAGAGCTTAGCCAGCAGTCGGTTCCTTTAGCTCCTCCCTCTACGGTGCCTGTAGATGCCTCTTCCCGTTCTCTTGCTCCCGGACCCAGAGATCCTTCGCCCCAGGTCTCCCCATTGGGAAGAACCTCCTCTTCTGAGGTTTCTCCTGATCCTTCAGGTGAACCCCCGCGTAAGAGGACTTGCAAGAGGAAGCATTTAGACTCCCCTGAGTCTACAACCTTGGATACTGATTTATATGAGTCGGAGGGGTCCCCAAGATCCCCCTCTGAGGATGTCTCCTTTTCAGACATCCTTGAGCTCCTGAAACAGAGGGGGAACTCGCCCTCCATTAACCCCTCCGAGGATGAATCGGTATACCTGGAGGCATTTGGATCTCGACCCTCCACCTCCTGGGTGTCTCCGCCTTTCGACCCTCTCATGGAGGTTATAGCTTGAAAGGCGTGGGCATCTCCTGATTCGGTGGAACCAGTCCCTAGGAGACCTTCAAAATTTATTACGGCCCCCACAGAAAATCAGTTTCTTACTAAAGGTGTCCCGGTTGATGCCATGGTGGTGGCGGCCGCCACTAAGAAGGAACTTGCAGATCCTTCCGTACCAGTCCATCCTCCTAACAAAGAGTCCAGGACTATGGACAGGTATGGTAAGCGGATGTTTTCCTCAGCGACCTTTGCTATGCGTTCGCTGAATTATTTATGTCACTTCACCAGACTTCAAAGGGACATCCTTAAAGAATTAGGTGAAGTGGTACAGGATCCTTCAGCAGCAGGGGCTCAGGAAAAGATTGCCTCTCAGCTGGGAATCCTTAACTCCATAACCAACTCCTCCATGCGGCTCATTTCTTATGCAGCCGATGGGGCGAGTAGAGCTGCGGGCACAGGAGTGGCTCTCAGACGCCAGTCCTGGATGTGGCTCTGCAATTTTGCAGACCCCTTTAAGGCGTCCTTCACAAACTCTCCCTTTGATGGGTCAACTTTGTTTGGCCCTCAGGTGAAGGACACGTTGTCCAGGTGTGAGCAAGACGGCAAGACTCTTTCTGCCGTAGGAGTCCGTTTCTCCACTCCTTCTAGACCTTACCCCAAAGGTCAGAAGGGAGAGAAAATGTGGTTCTGGAAATCACAAGGAGTCACGCCTGATGCACGTGGTCAGTTTACCCTCAGAGGCAGAGGGGGTAATAATAACAGACGCCGCCCTAGGGGGAGAGGGGGTCCGCAGAACCAGGGCTCCAGAGAGCCTCTCTCTGACAAGCCCTTCCAGCATCCCTGAGGTGTTGCCCGACTGCCCACCCTTGGAGGCAGTCGGGGGAAGATTGTCACTGTACCCAGAGGCCTGGCTTTCCCTTTCTCAAGACAGATGGGTACAGTCGATCATATCCGAGGGTTACAAAATTCCTTTCGAGGAAAGCCCCTTCCCTCAAAAAGGTTCCCTTCCAGACATACCACCCAGTCTAAGGGAAATTGCAAGATTAGAGGTGTCAAATCTTCTAAGGAAAAGAGCTATCCAGGCAGTACCAAAAGATCAATTAGAGTCCGGAATCTACTCAAGGTTCTTTTTGGTCTCCAAAAAGACGGGAGACTGGAGACCAATATTAGACCTCAGCAGACTAAACAAGTCTGTCAAAAAGGAGAGATTTCGGATGGTCACACTTCAATCGATTTTGCCCTTTCTGGGCAAAGACAACGGGATGTGCTCTATAGACCTTCAGGATGCGTACTATCACATAAAAATCCACAGACGCTCCAGAAGGTTTCTCCGCTTTCGGCTGGGGACCAGTCATTTTCAATTCAGAGCCCTGCCCTTTGGTCTCACTACAGCCCCCAGAGTGTTCACCAAATGCATGGCAGTGGTCACGGCTCACCTGAGACGTCTAGGATTCCAGGTGTTTCCGTATCTCGACGACTGGCTCCTCTCAGCCACCACCAGGCATCAACTCATCCGAGCCAGAGACTACACCCTACATCTCTGCAGTCAATTGGGAATTTCGGTAAACTTCGCAAAGTCCTCCTTATCGCCCTGCCAATCTATTACCTTTATAGGCGCAAATCTAGACACTACTCGGATGTCAGCAAACCTAACAAGTCAGAGAATCCTAGATATCCAAAACCACGTTCGGATCATTCTTGCCAGCAAAAAGGTACAAGCCAGGCTGGTTTTGAAAGTGTTGGGCCTCATGGCTGCTGCCATCACACTCCTTCCTCTGGCCTGTTTTTACATGCGTCTTCTACAATGGATGTTGTTCACACAATGGTCCTTCCAGCAGCTTCCCATGCGTCACAAGATCCTAGTGACACAGACCTGCAAGAACCATCTATCCTGGTGGATTTCCTCTCCTCTAGTCCATCAGGGCAGACCATTTGTTCCCCCAGCCCTGGTAGCCACGGTCACTTCGGATGCCTCCCTGATTGGGTGGGGGGGGCATTATCAGGGCAGGATGGTTCATGGCACATGGCAACCATTCGAATACCACCTACACATAAATGTCCTAGAGATGAGAGCAGTGCTTTTAACGTTGCAAGCCCTCAACGACTTTCTTCCCTTAGGAACTATTGCAGTTCACACGGACAACATGTCCGTGGTGTGGTACATCAACAAGCAGGGCGGAACCAAGTCCTATCCCTTGTGTCGAGAGGCTCTCAGACTTTGGCAATGGACGATCTCCTCTCATCGGTTTCTGGTAGCAACACATATCCCTGGGAAAACCAACATAATAGCGGACAGATTGAGCAGAGCTATACTCATGCCTCACGAGTGGTCTCTCAAGCAATCCATAGTGGAAGAGATTTTTCAGAAGTGGGGCCGCCCATGCTACAATCTTTTTGCTACTCCTCTAAACAGCAAATGCCCAGACTTCTTTTCTCTCTTCCCACTTCCGGGCCATCCCCCCAGAGACGCTTTTACCCAAGATTGGCCCCAGGGACTTCTTTATGCTTTTCCCCCCTTTCCATTAATTCCACAGGTACTCCAGAAAGCGTCCGTTTTGAGAGCCAAAATGATTCTCACTGCCCCTTACTGGCCTTGACAAATTTGGTTCCTGTTCCTTCATCGCCATCTCTTGGTGCAGCCTTGGCATCTGGACCCAGTGCCAGATCTTCTGACCCACCAGTCGGGTCAACTGCACCGGTCCATTCCTTCCCTCAACCTCACAGCTTGGTTGCTCCACTTCCTTCCTTAGCCAGGCTTCCTATGATCTCTAACCCCGTTAGAGATATCATTGTAGCTTCTCTTAAGTCCTCTACCAGGAGGATTTACTCTAGTAAGTGGAAGCGCTTCTCCCTCTGGGCTAAAGATAAGAACATAGATCCCTTTACTGCCCCGGTTCAGTCAGTCTTGGATTTTCTAGCAGAAATTTTTCACTCAGGTTCTTTCTCTTCCACAGTCAAAGTTCAGTTGGCAGCAATCTCCAACTTTCATGTCGGGTTTGCAGACCACAACATCATGTCCCACAAGCTTTGTAAAGCCTTTCTTAAAGGGGTGTTCCTTCTAAAGCCCCCTGTTAGGGATCCTCCACCACAGTGGGACCTAAATTTAGTGCTGGCATCCTTGATACTTCCCCCTTTCGAACCAGCTGCTTCATGTTCATTAAAGTTTCTTTCTTGGAAGACACTCTTTCTTGTCACCATTACCTCGGCTAGAAGAGTGTCAGAACTTCATGCCCTATCTGTTCGTCCCCCTTATTTGGTCTTCCACAAGGACAGGGTATCCTTGAGAACCAATCCATCCTTTTTGCCCAAAGTTGCTTCTAAGACAAATTTAAACCAATCCATTGATCTTCCTGTATTTTTTCCAAATTATTCTAACTGGGCGGAACAAAAATTGCATTACCTTGATGTTCACCGCCAACTTAGATATTACTTGGACAGAACGAAGCAATTTAGGAAATCTGATCAACTCTTCCTTTCTTATGCTGAAAATAAAAAAGGTCTCCCTGTTTCTAAGGTGACCTTATCCAGATGGCTATCTTCCACCATTTCTGACATTTATCAACTTAGGGGCAAACAACTCAGCTCAAACCCTAAAGCACATTCTACAAGAGGTCTAGCCACTTCTACAGCTTTTCAGGCTAGGCTACCCTTAGATACTATTTGTGCAGCAGCCACTTGGGCCACTCCTCATACCTTTGTTTCTCATTACAAATTGGATTTGGCCTCCAGGGACAGGGCAAGCTTTGGTTCCACTGTTCTCAAGAGTCTGTTCCATTGAGCCACCCAGGATAGAGGTGCTAGGGACGCGGTCCCATCCAGCAAGAATGAAGGCGAGATTGACAACTTAACATTTAGAAGTTATGTACCTACCATAACGTTCCATGTTAGTTGTCTTCTCTCGCCTTCTTTCTTGCATCCCTCCCTCCTGCCCCCCTTGCCTGGACAGACCTTGATTTCCTCTTTCTCTGGAAGATTCTTC
This sequence comes from Protopterus annectens, assembly GCF_019279795.1. NCBI lineage: Eukaryota > Metazoa > Chordata > Ceratodontiformes > Protopteridae > Protopterus > Protopterus annectens. Next base: position 925,488,507 of record NC_056731.1, read on the forward strand.
TTCCTTGGACACCAGTTAGTTGGCCTTGATTACCTGGTTTCCCTTTACAGCCTTTTAGATTAGTTGTTCCTCTTTCCTTAGTGGAAAGTTTTTTGGTAGGCAGTTTTTCCTCTAGATACCAAACGAGATCTGGGTAATTACCGCCTTGCATCATGGGATATGAGGCTGCCTCGAGCTGGTAAAAGTGACTCTCAAGCTTAGCAAGTGCTGAGTCGGAGCCGAGGATCGGCTCTGAACCCATCCAGCAAGAAAAAAGGCGAGAGAAGACAACAAACATGGAACGTTATGGTAGGTACATAACTTCTAAATTCCTTTCCTTCTGCTGGTGACTTATTTTGGGTGGGGCTGTTGTTTGCACCTCTATCATCCTAGTGCAATTTATTATTTAGTTAATTTATTTGTGTCTGCAGTCCACACAGGCCCATCAGCTCACCATATTCACTCACCCATGTGTGCGCCATTCCTCTGGTCTACTCGGTTTTCAAACTTATTTCACTACGTACCATATGGGTGACTTTTTACATAGCTTTTTTTCTGCTTCCAGATCTGTCAGTGTGCAAATTGTCAAGCTGAAGCATTAGGCCAGTTAATTTCGTAGGGTACATGTGTGAGTAGTGTTCATTCATCCAGTAGTAATACAGAAGACCTAGATCAACTATTAAAGCTAGCAGGAGATGTAGAGGTATGAATTATTTTGATAATTTTATTTTCATTGTTGAATTTTTCTGCCCTAACAATAGTTTCATTTGTCCAATTAATCTTTTTTTTTCTTTTGACATTCAAACATTTGTGCTGCTAGATGCTGAATAATTCTTACCTTCTCATCGGTAAATAAACTAGATTCTTGTACAGAATGACAATTATTATTAACTTCACAAACAGAAAGCAAAGTTTTGAGAGTATACTCACCATAGCAGCAGATGTTTAAATACTTGGGCAATTCTGCATAATAAAATTCATTTAAGCCTATAGTGCCTTTGTATACTTCTTGTTAACACCAATAGCTCCTTAAGGTGTCCAGATATTTTCTGAGTCTGACTTCTTTAACTAAGTGACTTATGACCTAATAATAGACAGTATTAGAAAGGTGAAGGATTTATTAACAAATTGACATCAACATTGTTAATCTAGGATTCATGCAGTGGAGAACAATCAATGTTTGCCACTTATATTTTCATATTTATGTTCATATTTTCATAACTGAGACCTACGTGCTATTGATGGTCATGGAATGAAATACCATGGTGAGATACAGGAAATTTCATTGTCAATGTCCATTTATATCAAACTATACTTGTGATAATGCTAATTGTTTGTTAGTAATTATGAAAGTAAGCAATATTTTCACATATACACAATGCTTCAAAAAAGTGGCTAACAAACTATTCCATGGTATCAGGTGAAAACATACATGTAGCTGAAGAAAACTGTCTTTGATATTTGCACATCTTGAGAGATATTCAATGTTTTTATATTGCTAATTAAAAAATTAAGCATATGTTTTCATATTTCTGTAAACATACACTCGGAAAGGAATTTCTTGCTGTCATGTGAAAGTTTATGTATGTTTAACAAAAGTGTTCTAACAACTTGTGTAAAGTTGTACAGTTTCCTAGATATGACAATTTGTGAAAGTTTAGCAAATATACAATTCAGGGATTGTGTGAATTATTAATATAGTGTTTATGGAAAGACTATAAATGCACTGACTATCAACACTGTGGCTGACACAAATGTTCTCCAGGAGGGGCTGACACAAACAAATAACTAGTGTCAGAGCCATGGGCTAAAACTAAATGCCAAGAAATACATAATAGTATCCTTTGGGAAATCATCCATTCCTGGTAACTGTCATATTGACAACACACCCCTTAGAACTGATGCAGTAGTCAGGGACTTAGGGACACACATAGATAGTAATCTAGCCTTTGATCATCATGTGCCTACAGTGGTGAGGAAATCATTTTATGTTGCACAACTTATAAACAAAGGTATGGCATGTATTTGGCATTCATCAGACCTATGACTGAGTACAGTGCCCCCTTTGGTATGTACCTAACCAGACATATCCAACAACTGGAACATCCACAGAGGTTCCTCACTAAAAGTATACAGAGTGCAAGTAATATGTTCTATGCAGACTACCTCAAGGCCCTATCCCTGTATTCTGTCTCCTAAAGGCTTTTGAGGGGAGATCTATGCCTGACATACAGGGCATTATCAGACCCCACTGTAATGGACCTTCTGCATATCCACAAAACAAACAGTACCAGAATTACTCATTCTAAAGACATAAACCTTGCCTATGATATAAATAGGACCTGCTGGAGAGATAGGTATGTATCCCAGAGACTACCCCATCTATGGAATAGGCTCTCCATCCATGTAAAGCAGAGTTCCACCCTAACGCAATTCAAGTGCAACTTGGACAACTGGATGGGAAACCAGAAATTCATCCTTGGTTTGGCACCTATGTCTCTAAAGCAAGCAAGTAACCTGTAAAGTACAGTTGTGTACACTTACCATAAATGTAGATGTTCAAGTGTATTCACTGTTGCAGTCATCACATTTGGGTTATCCCTGCCAGGGTAGTCCTTGGCCAGCCAGAATACCATACGTATAGTATTTCTGCATTGGTTGCTTTCGCTTGAGAACTGACGTCAGGTTGTCAGTAGTATAAAGTAAGACAGCCAACGCCATTACATCAGTTTTTCTTGCCCTAACCTGTCAGGAGCCCCCAAATAGGAAGCCAGGTTCTGGTGGAAGAACCCCACCAGTGAAAAATAAATATCAATATGTCCCTTGTAAGGAAAGAAGAAAATAAAGGGGGATGGAGGGAGGGAAACCAGGACTGCAACAGCGAATACACTCGAACATCTACATTTATGGTAAGTGTACACAACTGTCCTATGTTCTTCATGCTTCAGTGTTGCAGTCATCACATTTGGGTAGATTCCCCAAGCTGAGGAAATGAGTGGAGGCAGTCAAGGAAACTAGGGGCTGGCTAGGATGCCCTGCAAGACTACAGTGGCAAACCCTGCCCTGGATTTGGAGAAGAGAGGCAGGTGGTAATGCTTGGTAAAAGTGTGAACAGATGTCCAGGTGGCAGCCTCAAGAATGTCCCTGGTGGGAACTCCCCTTAGGAAAGCTGCAGAGGTGGTGGCTGCTCTGGTGGAGTGTGTCCTGACCCCCTTGCGGGGAGGCTTTCCATGCTGTTTGTAGCAGAAATGGATGCAGTGTGCTATCCATTTGGAAATTGTTTGGAGATGGCTTTGCCCTCTGCCCCTGTAGCAAAGCTAACCAGCAATTGATCAGATATTCTGAAGGATTTAGTCCTTTCCAGATAGAATCTGAGCTGTCTGCGCACATCTAGAGAGTGAAGAATCCTTTCCCCCTTGTTCTGGGGATTAGGAAAGAAGGTGGGCAGATGAATGGATTGGTTGAGAGCCACACTGGACACCACCTTGGGCATGAAGGATGGGTTAGTTCTGAGGGATTCCCTGCCTGCATGGAAAATAATGAAGGGTTTCACAGCCATGAGTGCTTGGAGCTGGGAGACTCTTCTGGCTGAAGTGATGGATAGAAGGAAAGCTGTCTTCCAAGAGAGAAATTTTGGCTCTGCAGAAGAAGTTGGTTCGAAAGGGGAAAGAGTAAGTTTTTTCCAAGACAAAGTTAAGGTCCCAAGCTGGCATTGGTGCCCTTCTGGGGGGCCTCAAGTTGCTAGCCCCTCTAAGGAACTGTTTGATCAAAGGGTGTGAGAAAAGGGGCTGCTCAGTGGAAAAATGAGCAGAAATAGCAGAGGTATGAATTTTTATAGAGGAGAAAGAGAGACCACTGTGTAGTAGGTCAGCTAACTAATGCAGGATGAGAGGGATGGAAGGCTGTGCCATATTGGCTCCCTTAGCCTGGATCCAGGTGCAGAACCTTTTCCATTTATCTGCTTATCTGCATAAGACTTTCTGGTGCTAGGACATCTGGCCTCATGGATAACATCCATAACTTGTTTACTTAGAATGGCAGATTGGTTCAGGGTTAGGGAATAAGCCAAGCTGGGAAATTGAGTGTCTGCAATTTGGGATTCATAAATTCCCCTTCCCTCTGGGTCAGGAGGTTTGGAATTTGAGGCAGATACCATGGAGGCAGTGGGGACAGGCTGTGCAACAAGGGGTTGTCATGGCCAGTCTGGAACTATAAAAATGGTCCTTGCTTTTTCCTCCCTTATTTTGAGCAGTACCCTGGGGATGAGAGGGTCTATATAAGAACACCGAACATTTAAAATGTCGAGTGTTCTAATATTGACCCATTTGAAAATATTGAAGAAGCAGAAAACCAAATCCTTTCTTAGGGAAAGAATTCAGTTGTCCTTTTCTGTTGCTTTGGTATTTTCAGCGCTCTGTTGAAAAGTTACGGGTCGGGTTCATGTAAGTGTGCGATTGAGTGCGGGTTAGGTATGTGTGCAATTGTGTGGACATGAGGGTTAGGGCAGGTTAGGTGAGTTAGGGTCAGGGTGCGGGTTAGATATGTGTGTGATTGTGTGGACATGAGGGTTAGGGTGTGGGTGAGGTGAGTGCGTGATAGTGACGGACCTTAGGGTTAGGGTTTGGGTTAAGGTAAGTGGATAGTTAGTGGTGTGTGTATAGTTTAGTGTAGGGTTAGGTGTAAGATTTTAGGTGTATGCGTGTGGATTGCTGTTTGTTTGGTGTGCTTGTGTTGTGTGTATGTGTTTTGGAACAGCAAATTTTTTCCCTAGGAAAAAATTTGCTGTTCTGAACGTTCAGTGTTTGGTATTTTTGATTGGTAGGGTTCGATATTAGAACACTCAACATTTTGAATGTTCGGTGTTCTAATATAGACCTGGATGACAGGTAGAGGAGGAAAGGCATAGACTGATAGATTGACCCAGGGGAAGGACAAGGCATCCACTTTCCAAGCCATGCAGTGATGCTCCCTGGTGCAGAATTTTCTGAGCTGATGGTTGATGTGGGAGGCAAAGAGGTCAACCTTCGGAGTTCCCCATTTCTGAGTTATTAGGGTGAAGGCACTTCTGTTGAGTTGCCACTCATGTGGGGACCAGAAGGTTTCTGCTTAATTGGTCTGCCAGAGAGTTGAAAGAGCCTGGAAGGAATTGTGCTAACAGGTGTAGTTGCATGGAAGAGGCTGTGAGACAAAGGGTCATGGCCAGCCTGCATAGAGGGTAGGAGTGAGTCTCACCCTGCTTGCTGATGAACCACATCACATTGGTGTTGTCTGTTTTGATCAGGAGAACCCCTGTAGAGAGAAGGGGTTTGAAAGCTATCAAGGCATGCTGCACAGCCATCATCTCTTTTTGAATGATGTGCAGAGGGACTGACTGAGGGCTCCATTGGCCCTGTATGCAAGCATAGTCTGATGCATCTGTGGGGAGGGTCTAGGTGGCAGAGGGTGGGGAGAAGGACAGTCTCTTGTTGTGGGAGCATGTTGTTGCTCACCAAAGAAATTCCTTTCTGAGGCAAGGAATTATAGGTAGAAGAGTTTCCAGGTCTTGAGAGTTTTGACACCAAAGGCTCTTTAGGTACCACTGAAGTTTCCTCATGTGCAGTCTGGCATATGGAATGAATAGTATGCAAGATGCCATGAACCCCAGAGCTTGCAGGATCTTTCTTGCAGATAGCTGGGGCCTGGTGGCTAGTTGAGAGAAGTAGGTTGTCAGGAAAATTTGTTTCTCTGGTGTAAGGAATGCCATCTGGCATGCTGTGTCCAGACTTGCTCCCAGGAAGATTATCCTTTGGGTGGGCACCTGTTTGGATTTCTTTTCATTGATTGTGTATCCTACGGAGGTTAGCAGTGTCTTTACAGAGGCCAGATGCAAGAGGAGCTTTTCCTGGCTGTCTGCCTGAATAAGGCAGTTGTCTAAGCATGGGTAAATCTGAATAGTTCTTTGTCTGCAAAAGGCAATGGCCGGAGCCAGGCATTTTGTAAAAACTCTGGGAACAGTAGATAGGCAAAAGGGAAGCACAGAGAACTGACAGTGTTGAGATCCTGCCCTGAAGCAGAGATATTTCCTGAATGATTCATTGATAGGAATGTGTAGGTAGGCCTCTTTTAGATTTAGGGTGGCTAGCCAAGCATCCTTGGAGGGCATGGGTAGCAGTTGCTGGAGGGTGAGCATTTTGAATTTTGGGATCACTAGGAAGGTGTTTAGACTTGATAGATCGAGGATGGGGTGACAGGTGCCCTCTTTTCTGGGCACCAAAAATAGACTGGAGTAGAAGCCTTGGCCTATCTGTTCTGCAGGAACGTGCTCTACTGCTCTCATAGAGAGAAGGGAAAGTATTTGCTTTTGAGCCTCTGCCCACTGATTTGGTAGTAGATCTGGGAACCCTTTTGGGGTTGGAAGGATATGGAAGGAAAATTTGTATCCCTGAGACACAATGTTCAGAACCCATTGGCCCTTGGTTATGGTGGCCCAGGTGCTTGAGTGAAATGAGAGTTTTCCTCCTAGGGGTAAGTGTAGGTGGGCAGAGGGGGGTGGAGGAGGAGGAAGTGAGTCATGGTAAGTTCTTACCATAAGGGGGAGGCTTAGAACTCCCTGGTTTTGAAGTGGAGTTAGTCCACTGCTTAGATCTCTGCATTCCCTGGGGCTTCCGTCTGGGGGAGGGTCTGCTTCCACGGGACCTAGGCTGGGCTGGTTTACTCGGAGCAGGAAAGGACCAATGTTTGGAGAGACAATGCCTGCTGAACCTAGGTGGCTGGACTTGTAAGAAATCCTTAACTGTTTGCATAGATTTTGCTTTTTCTTCCATCTTTTTTAAGACCTCTTCTGCCTTAGTGCCAAATAAGTTATCTTCATGCAAGGGGGCATCCAACAATTTAGATTTGACATGGTCTGGCAGGGGTTGTTCTTTAAGCCATGCATGTCTTCTAATGACAGATGCAGTGACTGCTGCCCTGCAAGAGGCTTCTAGGGCATCAAAACCACAGTGCAAAGTGTGTTTAGTTACTTGACTTGCAAATCTTTAGACTCTGCCCAAGCAGGAAGGGAAGACATTTTTTGTTTAAGGAGTTCCAGGGTATGTTGCTGAAATTTCAGCATATGGAATTGACAATTTAGTGCCCTGATAGCAAGAGTAGCTGAGGTGTATAACTTTTTACCCCATCTGTCCAATGCTCGGGAATCCCTGTCTAAGGATGTGGAATTCTTAGCAGAGGTTGCTTTAATCCCTTTTGGCCCTTGAGAAATGACCTCAGGGTCAGCTGTTGGATTTTTAAAAAGATATTTGTGTGAGTCAGGAACTCTATAGTACCTGTCTGGTTTCTGGGAGCAGGAGGTAGGACGTCAGGAGTCAAGCTGGATTCAAGGAAAACATCATCCACAACATCCAGGACTGGGGGGATGGCCAAGGGTCTGTGTTGCAGAATATCTAAGAATTCCCTGAGTCTCTTTTTAGACTGAGGGTAGTCCTGACTCTCCCATTGGAAATGCTCCCTTAAAGTATGCAGGGTTTCCCCAAAGGAAAAATCATCTGGGGAGAGGCTGAAGGAATGGATCCCTCTGCATCAGAATCCTCATAAGTGGAGAGAGGTTGCATATTTTCATAGTCAGATGCATCTTATTCATCTGACTCTTGTTCAGACAGAACTACAGGGGACAGATCTCTTTTATTTTTTGAGGGGGTAGCTTGGCTTTCCCTGATCAGCATGATAAGGTCTTCTGCCACTTTAAGCATTTGAGACTGAGGCAAGGTAGCAGGCGCCTGAGAGTGGGTCATTGGTTTCTTGGGCATGGTTCGAACCCTGGGCCTAAGAAACTCAGTTGTTTTTGAAGGAATGGTAGTCGCGAAAGAAGATGTCGGTTTGTGTCGAGATTTGGTAGTGCGAAGGACTTCCGCGGAAGCCGGTGCCTGCTCAGCGGCTCCAGACTCATCCAAGGTAGAGACAACCGCAGGATCCTTAGTTGAAGAAGAGTTTTGCGGCATACCAGACACTGAAAGGGTCTCAGTAACGGCCTGCGAATCAACAGAAGTGGGAATCAGTAGCTGCGAAGGCAACTCAATAAGTACCGGAGAACTGACGACTAGCTTAACGGAAGCATCGTCAGAAGGCTTATACCTGTGCGGTCTGTCTCTCTCTTTATCTTTATGTTTTTTCAGAAGATATGCTGTCGGATGGCTTACCAAAGCCATATCGAAATTCGAAGACTGTAAACGAAAATATCTGGCTACAATAAGGGCCCGACGATCGATAGTTCTGGTGTTGAACAAAGCACAGAAGTGACAACGGGGGACATCGTGGTCTGGGCCTAAACAAGTGATGCAGTAAGAGTGGAAGTCTCGGTGTGGTATTTGCTTTCTACAGGTGAGACAATTGTTAGCTTTTTCTGACATCGGTTAGTGCAAGAAAAAAGGATCCCCATTGGGGTACTTAGCTTTAGAAGACTTCAACTTCAGTTCGGAGACGAAAACTCAGGTAGCAGCTGACCAGCACTCATGCGAACTGCTTCTGCTTCGGGCTCCATGGCAAGATAGACTGATGTAATGGTGTTGGCTGCCTTACTTTATACTACTGATGACCGGACATCAGTCCTCAAGCAACAGCAACCGACACAGAAATACTACACCTCTGGTATTCGGGCCAGCCAAGGGCTATCCTGGCAGGGATAACCCAGATGTGATGACGGCAACACCTATGAACCTATAAACTGTAAAGAATACTTCTTGCTAACAACATTGTTATATGTATGGTATTAATAACTTTTATTTGTTCACAAATTATTTACATTTGTTTATCTCGTGCTTTTTAAGTTCATAGGTTCATAGGTACTAGGCTATCGGCCCTAGGGCCTATATAAGCCTAGCCAAAAGAGGTTCCCTGGCTTTCGCCACCCAAGAAAATTATTTTCCCATGCCCCTGTCGAGCAGAGCCACAGAAGTGATCCCCAGGGTGAATTTCCTGTTTCCCATCCAATTGTCAAGATTTCTCTTAAAGAGGGCTAATGAGGAGCTTTGCTTGCCATGAATGGGTAGTCTGTTCCAGAGCATGGGAAGTCTCTGGGACAGGAATCTATCCCTCCAGCATGTTCTGTGTATTGTGGTGACAAGGTTTAGGTACCTGGAGCATGTGGCCCGGAGAGATTGGGATTTCTTTAAGTGTAGCATGTCCATCAGATCTGGGTTAGACATGGCTTTGCATGTTAGGCAGAGGTCGCCTCTGAGTAGGCGACATGCGATGGAGTAGAGCTGGAGTTTTTTGAGACAGTTTGCATATGGCATTTGTTTGAGGCCGGTAATCCTCTTAGTGAGGTATTTCTGTGGCCTTTCTAGTTGTTGTAGATGTCTTGTGGGGTACATGCCAAATGGGGTGTTGTACTCTATAATAGGTCTGATGAGGGATGAGTAAAGAGGAACAATGACTTCTCTTTTTCTGGAGGAGAGCCCCTTTATGATGAGGTGTGCCACATAGAAGGATTTCCTAACTATGGTGGTGACATGATTATCAAAGGAGAGACTACTGTCCACCTGTGTCCCAAGGTCTCTTATCACACTTTCAGTGTTTAGTAGGCTACTACCTATGTGGTAATTCATGGGTACGGTGTTTTTCCCAAAGGGGATAACAATGCATTTCTTGGCATTGAGCTTTAGGCCATGACTTTGACACCAAGCATCAGTCTCAGTGAGGCCTCTTTGTAGAATGTCCACATCATTAGGTAAATCTATTATGGCTCCTAGTTTTCAGTCATCTGTGAACTTCGTTAGCAAGAGACCAGCTGTATTAGCCTGGACTTCTGAGAATTAGATGCTGAACAGGAGAGGACCCAGGACCAAACCCTGTGGTACTCCGCTTGTCACTGGTCTGAAGTCATTTTTGGAGTCGGCTACTTTCTCTGTGTGGGTTCTGTCAGTGAGCCAGTTGGCCACCCATCTTGTGACATAAGGATTTATGCCCAGTCTAGTGAGTTTATCTATAATACCAGAGTGGGGGATGGTATCAAAAGCCTTGGTGAGGTCAAGATAGGCTATGTGCACCACCTTACCCTCGTCTACAGCTCTGGTGACTGCTTCAAAAAGTCAGTCAGGTTTAGGAGCCATTCTCTACCTTTTACAAACCCAAACTAAGTGGGATCCAGAGTCTGGAGGTTACCTATGTCTTTGTTTATAAGCTCCAGGGTGATGCATTCCATGGCCTTGCAGACCAGGCTCATCAGGCTAATGGGGTGGTAGCTCCCGCGGTCAGTGGTGGCAGGCCCTTTGTGGAGTGGGGTAACTGTCACTGTGCACCATTCCATAGGCACAAAGCCTGAAGTGAGGCTATAGTTGAACATGGAAATTAGGTGGGGTGCCAGTTCATTCTGTAGTTCATATAGAATGCAGCCTGGGATGTTGTCTGGTCCCATGGATGCTGTGTGCTTGGCTTTGGAGAGTGCAGTCTTTACTTGTGCATCCGTGATTACAGGGGCTTTGCAATCTTCCAGTATGGAGATGGGCCCTTTGGGGGGTAAGGGAGGGGGTAAAGTTTGCACTGAACTGTCTGCCAAGATGTTGGCAATATCAGTTGGTTCAGTAAATCTAGTGCCATTGTGCTGTAGCTCACAGCAGATCTGAGTGTTGCCATTGAAATTCTTGACATAGCTGTTGAATGCTTTGTGGTTGTCTTTAGAATCCATGGTGATTTTATTGTCGTAACTAGCTTTGGAGGATTTTATGAGGGATCTCAGCTTCTTACCGAGGCTGACCAGGAAGTTCCTGCAATCATGGGATTTTACTCTTTTTTGCAACAGTTTCTTCCTTCTGTTGTAGAGTTTGTTTATGGCAGGGGACCACCAGATTGGCTTCCTTTTTTTGGAGGATAGCGTCTTGGTTCTGTTGGGGATGGCACGGTCCATGCATTCATGTATGTGCTTAAACAGTGCATTTGTATATGAATCAGCAGTCATGCCTCTATTTTCTGTCTGTATGGGTGTCGTAAAGTTAGCCACTTCTGTCTTAAAAAGCATGAAGTTGACTTTGGAAAAGTTTTTTACGGTGGTTTCCTTAATGGGGGATGGGGGCGGGATATGAATGTCTAGGGTGATTAGCTTGTGGTTGGATCTGTCCAGCGAGAAGTTGACCTCTGGCATGGAGCATCTGTTACCCATATTGGTAAGGACCAGGTCCAGGATGTTGCTGCCCCTGATGGGGGTATGGACAAGCTGATCCCAGGCATTGGAACTGATGAATTCCAGAAAACGTTGAGCAAATGAGTTAGTAGAGGAGTAGTTTTCTCAGTTGATGGTGGGGTAGTTGAAATCTCCCAATGTTAGGGTATTGGGCTGTACCTTAATATTATCCAGTATATAGAGAAACATGGAATGAGCATCCTGGGGCATGGCGGGAGATCTGTAACAAGCTACAGCCTGAATTGAAGTCTTGTCCAGTGTTAATTGTACTTGGATAATTTCAGATGCATTATGTTGAGCAACTAGCCTGGAGGTGTGGATATCCTTTATGAATATGGACACGCCTCCTCTTTTAGTGTTTCGGTCCAGGTTAGGTGGCCAAAAGGTGTGGTAAGAATTGTAGCCTGGTAATGCAGGGGTGCTCTCTGGAGGCTTAAACCAGGTCTCTGTCACTGCACAGATGTCGATGTTCTCCATCTTAAGGAGTGCCTCAAGTGAGTGCATTTTGAGGTTTAGACTTCTAGCATTGAGTAGCATTACCCTTAGATTTCATGTGTTTGTATCTACTATGGTGGTGAGTTTGATGTTTGAGCCTTGCCTAAAAAAGGCACTATTGGGGCAGCAAGAGCCTTAGCCAGTATCCGGAATCCCAGAGGCAACAGTTGCAGGTCATCTCTGGCAAAGCATCATGGGCTGTCAATCATGTCATCCCAGGCAGACAGATACTGGATCTATTTAGAATGACACCAGAAGCTTAGCCAATTGTTGAAGTTGAATTTTCAGAAAATGCTCTGGATTGCAAGGATGTGTGTAGGCTGCTAGAGCTGTGACATTCCACACTACACCGGTATTAATGAGTTAAAAGCCAAAGGGGAATTTCAGTCTTCTAAACAGATCTTTTCCAGCTGTTTGACATTCTTGTGGGTACAAGCCTACAACCTCTTGCTGTGACAATTAGAGACAACCCAGCTATAAAAGAAAAATTGTGCACCCAACTATTTTTTTCCTGGTGCTCAGAAATGGTATGTTGATTTGCACCACTAAAAATGTTCCTAAGAAAGGCTAAAATAATAACTCCAAAGCAACCTAAGAAAACACACAAACTACATCCCTGTCAATGGCTATTGTATTCAAAAAATAAATTGTGGCCTGACAACATGGCAAAGAGAGCTAAAGCTTTGACTCTGCCTCAAATGATCCATGCTTAGTTAGCAGGGAGAGGTTGGAAGTGAACAGTCAGTGCTAACTTACCCATCCTGGAGTGGAGGGGGGGGGGTCAGCTTGACTTACTGCATTGGTGACACCTACAAGAGTGCTGATTTATTGCCAGTAGCTGGGAGCTTAGTGGCCCCACACTGCATAGCAGAGCACTGCTTAACCAGGATGCATAGTAGCGTGCATGTAGCTGCCAAAAGCAGCATTTGTGGAATGCACAGGCTGCCAAGGGGTTGAGTATAGGATAATCTGTAGGAACGGCAGACTGGCCTACTCCACAAAACCTGACTCACACCTCAACTGGGGAACTAATGGGGGGGAGGGAAGGTGGAATCTCACCATTGTGGAAAAACAAACTCAGGATTCATGTGATCAAACTCTGAAACAGCCTAAATCATGAAAACAAATCACTTAAAAAATTTACATACCCCAGCTTTCCTTACCATAAACTGCAACATTCTGTTAAACTCTTGCAAACCATTGATAAATTTACTTCAGTATGTAAATAATTTCAGCATTTTTAGCTGAAATATAATATTCTATATTATAAAAATGCAGATTTTGTGTATAAAGAAAAATGGAAATTGTGCAAACTGCTGAAAAATTGCAGGTGTAATTTTCCAGTGGCCTAGTTATGTGACACTGAGGCTTATGTGGTGAGAGTGTCTGCCAGGGTATTTTCTTTGCTTCAAATGTAAATTACCTAGAGAGTAAGATTCATTTGAAGAGTTTGTTTAGAAATAATCATAGCAAATCTAAAAGAAATATTAATAGTGGGTTACTCCATAGTTGCTGATACACAATGTCCCTGTTGTGCTGTGTGTCACAGTCTACAGGGTGCCTGGTTTTAGAGCTGATTGAAATGCTGTCAGAGGTGGTGAATGAGTAACATCTCCTTGTTATTTATGTAATGCTTCATTTTTGAGACTGGATCAATGCAAAAAGTACAGTTGTGTACACTTACCATAAAAGTAGATGCTCGAGTGTATTCACTGTTGCAGTCATTACATTTGGGTAATCTGCTGGCAGTTTGCCCTCAGTCAGCCTGAATTCCAAAGTCTTGGGTCCTGCATCGGTTGCTATCGCCTCTTCCATGATGTCAGGTCATCAGGGGTATAAAACATGCAGCCGATGCCACTTTCTTTAGTTTTTCTTGCCCCAGATGTCAGGTGCCCCCAAAAAGGTAGCAAAAATATATATATATAAACTATATATACATGCAACAATACAAACTTTGCCTTCATCTACAAGCAAATACACCACATAGGTTGTAGAAGATAGTGAAGGAAAGAGAAACAGAATAAAAGGGGGATGGCAGACGGGTAACCTGGACTGCAACAGTGAATACACTCGAACATCTACATTTATGGTAAGTGTACACAACTGTACTATGTTCTTCGTGTTTCACTGTTGCAGTCATTACATTTGGGTAGAATCCCAAAGCTATTGATGGGAGGCTGGAGCTAAACAGCATTAGGGGCGGCTATAAGGCCCTGCAGAACTGCAGTGGCAAAGCCTGCCCTGGACTTAGAGTAGAGAGGCAAATGATAATGCTTTGAAAAAGTGTGAACAGAACTCCAAGAAGCAGCCTCTAGAATGTCTTTGGTTGGTTGTCCTCTGAGAAAGACTGTTGATGTAGCTGCAGCTCTGGTGGAATGAGACCTAATGCCCTTGGGCACAGGTTTGCCATGGTGTAAGTAGCAGAAACGAATGCAGTGGCTTATCCACTTTGAAATAGCCTGCTTTGAAATAGTCTTTCCGTCTGATCCTGCAGCATATGTCACTAGTAACTGCTCAGTTTTTCTTAGAGCTTTAGTCCTGCTCAAGTAGAATCTTAGCTGTCTGTTTACTTCCAATGAATGCAGAATCCTCTCTCCCTTGTTCTGCGGATTTGGATAAAGGGTTGGCAGATGAATAGTTTGGTTAAGAGCCACACTGGAAACCACCTTAGGCATAAATGAAGGATTGGTCCTCAGAGACACCCTGTCTGGATAAAATATGATAAAGGGCTCCACAGCCATGAGGGCCTGTAGCTCTGGGACTCTTCTTGCTGAAGTAATTGCTAGGAGCAGAGCTGTTTTCCATGATAAGAACTTTAGATCTGCAGTAGCAGCTGGTTCAAATGGAGGCAGGGTAAGCTTTTCCAACACATAATTGAGGTCCCATGCAGGTATTGGTGATCTTCTGGGAGGCCTTAAATTTTTGGCTCCTCTAAGATACTGCTTTAGTAAAGGATTAGAAAAGATTGGTGGCTCTCTATTGTAATGAGCCTAAATGGCAGAGGCATGGATTTTTATTGATGAGAAAGATAGGCCTTTGTCAAGCATCTCAGTCAAGTATTGTAATATCTGAGGAATATTTGGTTCTGCTGTATCGGTTCCTTGTGCTTGATTCCAAGTACAGAATCTCTTCCATTTATCAGCATAATATTTTCTAGTACTAGGCCTTCTGGCTTCCAAAATGACATCCATAACAGCTTTACTGAGAGGTGTTGTTTGCATAACTACATGATCAGCCATGCTGCCAGGTTCAGTGTTTGGAGCTGACTGTGCAGGATCTGATTGTTTTGCTGCGACAGTAATTGAGGTCTTTGAGGTAAGGTCCAAGCTGGGTATTGAGACAAGTTCCTTAGGATTGGGTACCAGTATTGGTGTGGCCAGTCTGGGGCAATTAGTATCATCTTTGGTTTCTCTTGTCTGACTTTTAGTTGGACCTTGGGAAGAAGAGGCAGAGGAGGAAAGGCGTAAACTGATAGGTTTTTCCAACTGAAGGATAGGGCATCCACTTTCTTTGCTTGTCTGTGATAAGTCCTTGTGCAGAATCTTTTCAATTGATAATTTTGAGGAGAGGCAAATAGATCTATGTCCGGGCTCCCCCATTTCTTTGTTATCATGCTGAAGACTTGTGGATCTAGTTTCCACTCGTGAGGGTCAATAAGGTTTCTGCTTAAGTCGTCTGCCAGAGTATTTTGTTTTCCTGGCAGGAATTGAGCTTGTAGATGTACTTGGTAAGTCAAAGATGTGTCCCACAGTGCCATGGCTAGTCTGCAAAGGGGGTATGAATGTGTGCCCCCCTGTTTGTTTATATACCACATAACCATGATGTTGTCTGTCTTTATCAGTAGTTGTCCTGGATGAAGTAAGTCCTTGAAGGCTGTCAGGGCATTTTGAACAGCTAACATCTCTTTTTGGTTGCTATGCAGATGCATTTGTTTTGGAGTCCATATGCCCTGAATGCATCTTCCTACCAGGTGGGCCCCCCATGCATAATCTGATGCATCTGTTGTTAAGGTTTGGCTGGCAAGGGGTAGAGTGAAGGGCTGTCCCCATGTTTTGGTGACATGCCTTTGCCCACCATAGAAACTCCTGTTGTAGGCAGGGAATGAGAGAAATTACTGTTTCCAGACTGTGACAATGTTGACTCCATAAACTTTTTAGGTACCATTGAAGTTTCCTCATATGCAGTCTTGCATATGGAATCAGTAGAATGCAGGATGCCATGAACCCCGAAGCCTGCAGAGTTTGTCTTGCAGATAACTGTTTTTTTGTTGCCATCAGTTTGAAGTAAGTAGACAGTTGCCTTTGTTTGTCTGGCATGAGGAAAGCCATCTGGGCAGTTGTATTCAAGCTTGCACGCAGGAATGTTATTTTTTGAGAGGGTACCAGTTGTGATTTCTTTTCATTTATTGTGTACCCTAGGCATGTTAGAAGCCTTTTCACAAACGTCAGGTGTTGAAGAAGAATGTCCTTGTTCTCTGCTTGAATGAGACAGTCGTCCAAGTAAGGATATATTTGTATACTTCTTTGTCTGCAAAAAGCAATTACTGGTGCCAGGCACTTTGTAAAGACCCTGGGCGCAGTAGATAAGCCAAAGTGCAGTGCAGAGAATTAGTAATGCATTAAGCCAGCCTTGAAATGGAGGTATCTTCTGCACGATTCCCTTATTGGGACATGCAGGTATGCCTCTTTTAGGTCTAATGTCACCAGCCAAGCATTCTTGCCCAGCATGGGCAGAAGCTGCTGCAAAGTTAGCATTTTGAATTTTGGAATGTCCAGGAATGTGTTCAAAATTGATAAATCCAGTATTGGCCTCCAGGCCTTGTCCTTTCTGGGTACCAAGAACAGTCTTGAATAAAAACCTTGTACTTTTTCCTGTTCTGGTACTGGCTGAATAGCCCCCATATTCATGAGGGACGTAACCTGTTTCTGTGCCTCTGCCCATTGATTTTTTGGCAGATCCGGCCAACCGTTTGCCATTAGCAGAGTATGGAAATGGAATCTGTATTCCTGTGATAGTATGTTTAGCACCCACTTGTCCTGGGTTATTAACTGCCACTTTTGAGCAAAAAGTGTTAATTTTCCCCCTAAGGGTGCTGCCAAAAGGTAAGTGCTTGGTGATGGCAGAGGGAAGTCATTGGGACTGTTTTCTGTAGGGTTGCACTTTATCTCCTCCAGATTTGGAGGTAGAAGCACCCCATTGCTTTGACCTATAAGAATCTTGTGCCTGGTATCTGGAACCTTTAGGGCATCTGGATTTGCCCCTTTGAGCTCTGTCAGACACAGGAAAGGACCAATTTTTTGTAGGCCAGTGTCTACTGAATCTTGGTGGCTGCACTTGTAAGAAGTATTTTACAGTTTGCATAGACTTAGCTTTGTCTTCCATTTTCTTTAAAACCTCTTCTGCCTTAATACCAAACAGAGTATCATGCTGTAAAGGTGTAATTTAGCTTTAACATGATCAGGCAAATTTTGCTGTTTTAGCCAGGCATGCCTCCTAATCACAGATCCAGTAACTGCGGCCCTGCAGAAGGCCTCTAAGGAATCAAAACCACATTGCAAATATGCTTTCCAACTTGTTCAGCTGCATGCAATAATTCTTGCAATTCTTTTTTTTTCTGCACATTCAAAAATCAACATAATTTTCTGTTTCAGCAATCCCATAACATGTTGTTGATACTTGAGCATATGAAACTGGCAGTTTAAGGCCCTAATTGCCAAGGTTGCAGATGTATAAACCTTCTTTCCCCATCTATCCAGTGCCCTTAAATCTCTGTTAGAGGGGGTAGGATTTTTTGCTGTTGAGGCCTTAACTCCCTTTGGACCCTGTGAAATAGTTTCAGGGTCAGCAGCAGGGTTTCTAAATAAAAATTTGTGTGAGTCAGGGACCCTGTAATATCTGTCAGACTTGCTGGGAGCCAGAGGTAGGGAGTCAGGAGTCAAGCTTGACTCTGAAAACACATCATCCACAATGTCTAAAACAGGGGGTATAGCTAAAGGCCTGTGCTGAGGGAGAAGAAGGAAATCCCTGAGCCTCTTTTATGAGTCTGAAAAATCTTGACTCTCCCAGTGAAAATGCTCCCTCAAAGTATGCAAGGTTTCTCCAAATGAATAATCCTCAGGAGGTGACGCAGATGGGATAGATTCCTCTGTATCAGAATCTTCATAGGGAGGTATAGATAATTCCTGATCAGAAGAGGAATCAGAAGAAATAGAAACCTGATCTGAAGATTCATAATCAGTGTCTTGCCTAGGCCTCTTATCAGGAGGGGGTTGGGAACCCCTGATCAAGGTAATTAGGTCTTCAGCCATTTTGATCATCTGTTTTTTAGGCATAGTGGCCTGTGCACGTGGCTCATGCATCAGTTTTTTAGCTTTAGAAGTTGCTTTTGTCTTTGGTTTTGCAGCTGTCGTCGGTTTTATATAAAAATGTTGAGGCGTGAATACACCCTCAGAAGCTGGTGCCTGCTCAGTGGCTCCGGACCCATCTGAGGGAGAGACATCCATGGGTACAATACTTTGAGCATCTCGCGGCATGCTGGACTCCAAATGGGTCTCGGTAGGGGCCTGCGACTCGAAAGTAGCGGGCATCAGGGGCTGTGAAAGCACCTCACTGAGTACCGGCAAACCGGCGACTGGCTTAGGAGAAGCTTCGTCATCAGTTTTGGACCTCGACGGTCTGTCTCTGTCTTTTTCTTTACATTTTTGTGTATTCCGGTAGTTGGATTGCTATCTGACATTTCAGGGTAATTAAATCTGTTTCCAAAATATTTTGAGGCAAAAATATACCGACGCTTACTAGTGCGTTGTTTAAATCTAGCACAAAACCGACAGCCAGGCACATTGTGATCAGGGCCTAGGCAAGGAATACAGTATAAATGGAAATCCTTATGAGATATTTGCTTCCCACAAGTAATACAATTATTAACTTTGTCTGACATCGGTATGGAGCAAGAAAAAATTTCCCCAACGGGGTACTTAGCTTTAGTGAAGACTTCGGTTCTGAAACTCAAACTCGAAAATTTCAGGAGTCGGCCGACCGGCACTTGTGAACTGCTTCTGCTTCGGGCACTGCACAGAAAGAAAGACTGAAGAAAATGGCATTGTCTGTTTGTTTTATACCCCTGATGACCTGACATAATGGAAGCAGAGACAGCAACCGATGCAGGACCCAAGACTTTGGAATTAAGGCCGACTGAGGGCAACCTGCCAGCAGATTACCCAAATGTAATGACTGCAACAGTGAAACATGAAGAACATCTTCAGTTGCCAAGATCTGACATTGTACTACATGCAAAACATAGCCCTCTACAATGGCAGCCTGGTTGTGCTAGAACTGCAGTTCTGTCACCAGAGATGCAATCAGCGAAAAGCTATACCCTAGTGACTGGACACTGACAACAAAGACTGTGAGGATACTATTGTCATTTCTGAAATCTATTATTATTGGCTATCTTGTTGATGAATGAAGGACATACACAACATGCATGGAATTCAGTAAAGTCTTTGCTGACATCTTTTGCTGGGTGATGTGAGAAAAAAAATGTGATCACTTTGAGAGAAAAGTAAGTAGATCAGATTCTTGAAATTCAGAAAAAACGCTTGCATGGTCAATTATAAATTTTCCAGGGACTAGTCTGTATCATGCAATTATCTAAGTAAATATAAATATTCATTCCTGAAGGTGTGAAGAAATTGGTATTGGACATTAGATAAATATCCTGGATAAAATAAAAGGCCGAACAGCAGACAAGTTAATTTGTTATAACTAGTATTGCAACTAGCACAGGACAAAGGGGGGGAGCTCCCCCAAGTGCAATCTTATAGGGGCATAATTGGCAGTCATTAATTAGGAGTTAGTGCTGGACCATGATTCATTTAGGAAGCTGTGACTGATATCACAGCTTGGTAAGTGAAGGCATTATTGTATATAGTAGCACTGTGTGTTAGTAACTATTACAAGGAGCTTGAAGGGAGACTCTTTTTGTTTTGGTCTACAACCTTGAGTGGAGGGGAGGGTTACTTTGGAGGCTGCCCAGGGCACCAGTTGAATTAGCTACAGCACTGCTGATAGCAATTCCTTACTCAAAGCTTAATGAATTACCTGTGGACTTTGTGGATATGGATACAGTGACAGGTGGCTTTTGTTTCCAAGCTTAACAATCACTCATTCCGCATAACTAGAGGAAGATGCACTTGGTCCATATATAAACTTACTGGACTTTATAAAGCAGTTGCTCTTTGGTGGATCTAGAATACTGTCCTTCTTTCCTTGCTACCAGAATGAATCCTGAATAAAAGGTCCTGCCCATCTGTTGTGGAGGCAACATTTGAATAATTTGAGAAAGAAGAAGTTGCTGAACCAAAAGAAGAAGTGTGGGTCATCTGGGGTATCTGGAAATGGTCCTGAAAATGGAGGTGAGCTACATACTTTTGTTGCATTACTTGTGATGACCACTAATTCTATTCAACTGACTTGAGGTTATTAGATCTTGATTCTTCTTAAACAGAGTGAATGTTCTTCCTACGGTTTAGAGATCCAGGGTAGAGGATTATGGCTGATCCTGACTCAACTGCGTTTCATGTTTACATGTTTGCTGTTGATGATGGCCTCTATAACACTTGTGATAATGGAGTTTAAAGAAAGTAAGCTTTCACAATGCAGATCTTTTTTGTTTGCTTGTTTTTTTGTTTGTTTTCCTTGATCACACATATAAGGCTGTTTACCATGGATATGCAATCAGGTTTGAAAAAGGAGTCTGCATTTGGTATTTTCTGAATCTATATTATTTTTTTAAGTTTGTGAGTGTCGACATTTTGATTGCTTACAAATTGCTGATAAAATCGTGTACAGTTATCCAGCAGCATTGCCAAGTAGTCTGCAGTGGTCACAATTACCCCACGGCAAAGCAGCATTTAGCAATGGTTACCCACCAAAAGAAATTCTATAATACTTTGTATTTTGTGTGCGTGTGTATGTGGGTGAGTGTGTGTGTGTGTGTGCGCGTGCGTGCGTGTGTGCGTGTGTGTGTGCGTGTGTGCGTGAGTCTGTGTGTGTGGGGGGGATGCGCGTGTACGTGTGTGTGTGTGTTGTTTTAATATGAAAACATGCAACCGTGTAATGGAAAAAATGCAGAGAACCACCAATTTATGCAGATCAATGTACTTGAATAAGATACAGAAATAGAGCAAAAACAGACTGGTGCTCAACCTCTGTTGTCAGTACTTTTTAATACTGTCTCAGCATTTCAACTGTTTGTGTTATGCTGTGCTCATAAAATGTATCAAAGGTATATGGACAACTTATAAATTGAAAATGCAGTTTTTACTTATCATTACTTTTATATCTTCTATGTAACTGCTAGAAAGCTTCTTATTTAGTTTGTACTCTTTGAATATACACTTTTTAGCAAGCATTAACAGTGAATAATTAATATTCATGAATGTCAAGCAGTCTCAAGGCTGGCAGAATCTACCAAAGAACAAAATGCTGCCACTCTCATTATGCCTAATAAAGAACAGAAACGGATGATCAGCTTTGAATACTTTGCGAGCACCTGGAAGTCTTAAACAGTCTGCTGTGCATACGATTCCTGTTGCAGCTGCGGCCAAAGTACCTTGTTCATTAACATCCACAAATGACTTGTGAGCAACCTTGGAAACAAAGAGATTATCCTTTGTGGTCATTCCTGAAAGGTCAGCAGAGGTTCTGCAGAAAATGTCAGTTATTCCCATTTTAGTCAGAAGGCATTTCATGTCATAGCTCTTCTCAAGGTTAAACTTTGGCAGATAAACATATACACACGTTTCCTGCATGTTGATTGGATCTGTCCACTGTGATAATTTTTCAAAAGATAGCTCTTTCTGCAGCTGAAAAAAAACAATCAAACAAAATTTATGTAGATAAATAAATATACTTCTGTGATACAGTATTGCTGTCATGATAACATACATCTGATTTAAAAAAATCTTTATCAGACTCAGAATAAAAGTGAAAATATTGCAATCCCATAATTTGAAATGATTTCTATTACTTTATCATAGAACAAAAATGAAAATAATGCATGCACAATTTTCAAATAACGTCTTTGGCCAGAGCTATTGATTCTCTGTAAAACAAATGTAGGGATCTAGGGATTTGTAAGTACCAACCCTGGGATTCAGAAAGATCCTCACCACTTGAGTAACTTACTTCAGGTAGGTCAATGTATGCAACAATGGTAAAAATATGATTCAAAGGCAGCTACTGCTGCAATGAGAAATACTTAATTATTGGCTCATTTGCATATCTCTGATTCACCCTTGTTTAACACTAGCCCTGTCAGACCTGACAATAGTAGTGTTTTCTCTGGTGGCCGAAGCATCCCTTTGGCAAAGGCACCACCATACACTCACACATTAACACACACACACACACACACACACACACACACACACACACACACACACACACACACACACATATCCACCCAATAACACACAAGACCCCAGAAGGCAATCACACTCATAGAAACACTAACCAGTTCATCACAAAAGGTTTCTCATCCAGAAAAAAAGAGGTAATTGTTCCCCTCTACTCATCACTCATTAGACCCACTATAGTGTACAACGCCCCTTTTGGTATGTACTGCACAAGACATCTACAACAACTGGAAAGGCCACAGAAATACCTCACAAAGAGGATTATCGGCTTTAAACAGATGCTCTATGCAGACCGTCTCAAAAATCTCCAGCTTTACTCCATCGCATATCGCCTACTCAGGGGCGATCTCTGCCTAACATACAAAGCTATGTCAAACCCAGAGCTGTTGGGTATGCTCCACTTAAAAAAATCCCAATCCATCCCAGCTACATACTCTAGGGACCTAAATCTTGTCACCACAATAAACAGAACATGCTGGAGGGATAGGTTCCTGTCCCAGAGACTTCCCATACTCTGGAACAGACTACCTATCTATGTCAAACAAAGCTCCTCATTAGTACTCTTCAAGAAAAATCTTGATGATTGGATGGGAAATAGGAAATTTACCCCAGGGATCACTTCTGTGGCTCTGCTCGACAGGGGCACAGGAAAATAATTTTCTTGGGTGGCGAAAGCCAGGGTACATTTTTGGCTAGATTTATATAGGCCCTAGGGCCAATAGCCTAGTACCTACCTATGAACCTATGAACATGCATATGCTCCACCACATATATACACATACACACACATACATACACACACACACACACACACACACACACACACACACACACACACATACACACACGCACACGCACACGCACACACACACACACACACACTCACAGAAATACACATATCCAGACCCGCACTTCGTCTTTACTGTGACCATCCAAGCAGATATGCAAACACACACACATTCATCCTGCTTCATTCACCTTCTAATAAATATGTGCATATACATGCTCTCACATACACACAGTAACACCCTGCACCCTAGTTTTTGTTAAATGTATCTGTACACAGCTGATTCCACAGGCACGAATGGGTGACTGCTGTCTTTAGACAGTGTTTTTTTTATCTCCAAAACTGACATTTTATGTTGCCAAGGTATTCTCCAACCTGAGCTGACCCTCTAATATATTGATTCCTAATCCTGTCCATCCTCTTCACACCCAGTGCAAATCTTAACATCTTTAATTCTGCCATGTCCAGCTCTGTCTCCTGCCTTTTTGTCAATGCCACCATCTCCGACCCATATAACATAGCTGGTCTCACTACCCTCTTTGTAGACTTTCCCTTTCACTCTTACTGGTACCATCTGTCACATATCACTCCTAACACTCTCCTCCACCCATTCCACCCTGCCTGTATTCTCTTCTTCACCTCTCTTCCAAAATCACTATTACTCTGAACTGTTGATCCCAAGTACTTAAACTCATCTTCCTTTGCCAGTTCTACTCCCTACATCCTCATCATTCCTCTAGCCTCCCTCTCATTCATACACTCATATATTCTGTCTTAGTCCTGCTGACCTTCATTCCTCTCCTCTCTAGAGCATATCTCCACCTCTCCATGGTCTCCTCAACCTGGTCCCTACTCTCACTACAGACCAGAATGTCATCTGCAAACATTGTCCACAGGGCCTCCTGTCTGATCTCATCTGTCAACCTGTCCATCACCATTGCAAATAAGAAAGGGCTCAGAACTGATCCTTGATGTAATCCCACCTCCACCTTAAATGCATCCGTCACTCCCACCGCAGACCTCACCACTGTCACACTACCTTTGTGTGACCTCTAACCTGTACAAGTCAATTGAAAAACAAATCTGTTAGGGGAAAAAATAAAAAAAGTAAGAAAAACGTACAATACACTGGTTACATAAGTGTGCACACCCTTAAACTAATACTTTGTTGTGTGTGCACACCCTTAAACTAATACTTTGTTGAAGCACCTTTTGATTTAATTACAGCATTCAGTCTTCTTGGGTACACACCAGCCATCATTTAAAGAGACTCTGATTAACTCCAAATAAAGTTCAGCTGTCCTAATAGGAATTTCCTGACATTTACTCAGTTGCCTGCTACAGCAAAAAACATGGTTCGCAGAGAGCTTACAAAGCATCAAAGGGATCTCATTGTTGAAAGGTATTAGTCAGGAGAAGGGTACAAAAAATGTCCACAGCATTGGATAACACAGTGAAGACAGTCATCAAAAAGTGGAGAAAATATGGAACAACAGTGATGTTTTAAAGAACTAGACATCCCTCCAAAACTGATGAAAAGGCAAGATGAAAACTGGTCAAGAAGGCTGCCAAGAGACCTACAGCAACACTGAAGGAGCTGCAGGAATTTCTGGCAAGTACTGGTTGTGTACTACATGTGACAACAATCTCATGTATTCTCCATATGTCTGGACTATGGGGTAGGGTTGCAAAATGAAAGCCTTTTCTTACACAGAAAATCATCTAGGCCCAGCTAAAATTTGCAAAAGAATACATCAAGTCTCCCAAAAGCATGTGGGAAAATGTGTTATGGTCTGATGAGACCAAGGTTGAACTTTTTGGCCACAATTCCAAAAGGTATGTTTGGCACAAAAACAACACTTCACATCACCAAAAGAACACCATCCCCATGGTAAAGCATGGTGGTGGCAGTATTGTGCTTTGGGGTTGCTTTTCTTCAGCTAGAACTGGGGCTTTAGTCAAGGTGGAGGGAATTCTGAACATTTCCAAATACCAGACACTTTTGGCCCAGAACCTTCAGGCATCTGCTAGAAAGATGAAGATGAAGAGAAATGTCACTTTCATCGCAATGATGACCCCAAGCATACATCCAAATCAACAAAAGACTGGCTTCACCAGAAGAAAATTAAAGTTTTGGAATGGCCCAGTCAGAGCCCAGACCTAAATCCAATAGAAAATCTGTGGAGTGACCTGAAGAAAGATGTGCACAAGAGATGCCCTTGCAACCTGACAGATCTGGAGTGCTTGTGGGAAGAGTGGGCAAATATTGCCAAGTCAAGATGTGCCATTCTGATAGACTCCTATCCAAGAAGACTGAATGCTGTAATTAAATCAAAAAAGTGCTTCAACAAAGTATTAGTTTAAGGGTGTACACACACAACAAAGTATTAGTTTAAGGGTGTGTACACTTATGCAACCAGTGTACATTTTTTTTATTTTTTTATTTTTTTCCCCCAACAGATTTTTCAATTGAATTGTATAGGTTACAGGTCACATTAAAGGTGGGAAAAGTTTTGAAATGATTTACTGTGGTCTTATTTTTTATATCATAAAAACCTGCTATTTTAACAGGGCTGTGTAAACTTTTTATATCCACTATACATATATATATATATATATATATATATATATATATATATATATATATATATAGATTCACTTTATAATGTCAAAATACTGAAACATCGAATTTCAGTATCTCCAGTAAAGCCGAAAACTCACAAACCTGAAAACCAAAACTGAAATTCAAAACCACGAAAGTCAACAAAACACTACACCACACATACAAACACAAATACACCTACCTCCCAACACAGCAAAAAAGCAAAACAACACACACGAGCACAACAAAACAAACACACACATCTACCCTTCCTATACGCAGGGGGGAAATATATATACATACATACATACATATATATGTGTGTGTGTGTGTGTGTGTGTGTGTGTGTGTGTGTGCATGTGTATATGTGTGTAATAAAATAAATGTTTAATTTCACAGAAACTTTAAGAGAGCATTTACCAAAAACAATGTCAATAATTATTTTCAATATTGTACTCCAATGTAAAAAAAAAATCTTGAACATGGTTGAGTTTCAAAGTATTTAATATTTCCTAGTAGCACTTCAAAAGAGCTCAGCGATAACAGATTTTAAGCCCCCAAAAGGTAATAATAGACCATCTCAACAATGCTTTCCTTCGCAACCAAGTTTTCAAAACATCTGAAAAAAAACTTTCATCTATGAGAATTGTAAGTTGACAATACCTTAGTATTGCAATTCTTCATATAAATGTTTCTAGAAATAAACCATGCCTTTACAAGTCTAGATAATGTGAAACTCATCTGCATCTGATGAACCACAAACCAGACATAATCCATGTATGATTAAGTAGCCAAATTTTAAGAGTCAGAAGAAGAATTAGGACAAACCATAAAATAAGCAAACAGTAATTCTGAGAAAGGGATACTGTTGTGGCTTGGATTTATAGAGGTGCACAGCATGGCAGTGTAGCAGTAAAGTCGAGGGGGCTCACTGCATGCAGAAGCAAAAAGTTAATTTAGGATATAACAATTAGCGATAACATACTGCACCAAGCTCTACCCATGGTACACCTCTTCAAGATGGCTCTGTAGAGCTGCCAAAAAAGATGGCTGCTTAGGAGTTTAGCTCACACGTTGTGGCTCTATGTGAAATGGTGAGTATACGAGCATCTGTGGTTGAATGTAGGAAAGTCTGGTATAGTGGAAAAGAATCTAATGAGAGAATGAAAACATGAATGTAAATAATGAAAAGCAGAAGGAATGTGGGTGAAAAGCACAGGGCAGCAGGAGGAAGAGACTGTCGACCTGAAGCATACCAACTGTCAAGGAAAGTTACATAGAGGACTGGTGTGTGTACAATAACTTCCTCAACTGGGTGTCAGTAACAAAAGGAACAGGCAGAGGAAGGGAGTCAGTACAAAGGTGGCTATGAACCAAAGAAGACGAGGGAGGAGGAAGAAGCAAAAACGAGTCCCGGTACATGCAATATACAAAAGTGATATAAGGGCCGGGTTAGAACGGACAGACACATATAAAAATTATAAGTTACCTGCATCATAAGCAGAAGTGGAGGAAGAAGACAGAAGACATGATGGCAAATAAGAAGATGGAGACAATGTTATTTTAAAGAAAAAAGACACACTTGTAGCTGATGTGGAAAACATAAAGGTCATAATGAGGTATTTAAAGATGGGAACTCTGTGACCTAGATAACAAGCACTAGGTCAGGAAAAAAGTTAAAAGGACAGGTGTACAGTCATGAATGCAGTGTTTTGGAAATTAAGTCCAGGCTAGACAAAGTCAGGTAAAAAAAAAGATGACTTGGGAAATATATCCAGAATTAAAAACTTCAGAATAGTAGGAGTGACAAAAGGAGAAGGAGAGACATTAAAAAGTTTGTGCAAGAGTGGGTCACCAAGCCAGTGAAGGAGAGAAATAAGTTAGATCCACAAATATAAAAGGGAACATAGAAGTGCAAACCAAACAATGAGCTATGTGCAAGAGGCAGACATATACTGTCAGGATGCATTGCTATCAGACAAAGGAGTGGCTCCTAAGACAGGCAACCTGGAAGAGAGGCCTGGTGGTGGGGAATACCAAACTGAAGGTTGTGGAAGAACTTTCAGGATTGGTGCACCAAAAAACAGTGGAGATGGCACCCGTCTTATAGCAGGTGAAGTAGAATGGGGTGGTAGGTTATAGGTTATCTGGTGTATC
This sequence comes from Protopterus annectens, assembly GCF_019279795.1. Taxonomy (NCBI): domain Eukaryota; kingdom Metazoa; phylum Chordata; order Ceratodontiformes; family Protopteridae; genus Protopterus; species Protopterus annectens. The sequence goes on from NC_056731.1 coordinate 925,516,097, forward strand.
TGACAATTATAAAAATTAACATCAGGAGAGGATTTATTACCAACATATTAAAGATGCCATTAAGTTTTATGTGGAAATTATGAGAGGTACAAACAGATGATGGGAAAGATTAACCCTAATCAGCAGAGAAAGAGGAGTACCAATGGAAGTAGGATGAAAATGAAGTGGAAGAGTATGGGGTTATGTGGTGGCACAGCAGCAAAAAGCACAACAGAGCCAACAAGTAGGAAAAGCAGTGACCCCCATGTGGGAAGAGGGAGATGAGATAAAAAATATGTTCCACTGGAAGTGGAAGGTGAGCAGGGCTGAGTCACCAATATGAGTCTTGGTAGGAAAAGGCAAAGTGGCACACAGTACCTCAGCCACCAAGGAGAGGGAGAAGAGAAGGACACTGGAAATCAGGGACATGGGGCATGCCATCATTATAGACCCCTGAAACAAAAAGAAGATAACAGTTACAAAACAGCTGAGGAGGCCAAAAAGAAGAGGACGTTTTAGAAGAAGGGAGTGAAATTGAAGAGAAGGTGGAGTATGAACCATCACGATCAGAGGAGGAGGCGAGAGGGAGTTTGGACAGACCATGACCCAAACAAATGAAGAAGACCCCACTGGTAACCAGCTGGCTTATAAAAGGAGCACCAGACTCAGACTACGCAAGGTGACCTCTGCATGGAAGTAGAATCCAGTAGGGTTACGGTCTGTTTAATGGGGATCACAAAAAATGGTGCTTCATTATGTGTGTTTATTTCCCTATTTTCTAAATGTTTACCAGGTGAAGAGGAGAGTTGGATGACAAGAAGCAGGGAAAGATGACGAATAGGAGGAACATGATGAATAGATAAAGACTGAGGTGGTGAAGAGGTAAAGTGGAACATGGGGTAAGAAAATGGAGTAGCAGAAATGTGGACTCAGGAATGAAGTAAGACTCAATGTCGTCATGCAGGAGGAGGAGAGGAAATTGTATTATGAGCACTGGCTCATTTGACAAATGAAGGATGTTTCCCATATTGGCAATATATTGATTTAATAATATATTTTTATTTATGAGAATTATTAGCATGATGTAATTACTGAGAAGAAGATAACTGCCAGGACCAAGAGGAGAGAGATATGGAAATGTGCTGTGGACACTTCAAACATTAATTAATATATAAGATCAGAAAGACGTGTTATAATGGGCTTCAATGTAGAAATTAGGAGCTATGTATGTCTATTATAAATTCCTCATAGCGTAATTCTTGTTTAAAGAACATGCTGTATATTGTTGCATTCAGATGGGAATTAGAAGGCAGGTTGATGTTTTAAGTAATTGATGGAAGAAATGGATAGTTAGCAAGGTGAGAGGAGTTAGTTAAGATGCTGCATGATGTACAGCTACTAATAAATGTTTCATTAACAGGTGAATACTGCTAGCTAACTCGTATCACTTGAAATATGATACTAGTAGAAAATCAATTATTATATGACGCAACTGGCCCACTCCAAGGAAATGGTCTTCTACTACTCACAGTATATGCTTATGAGATATGAGAGAGAGGTAAGGGCTGGTATAATATGGGGGTGAACAGAAAGAAAAATGGAAAAGTCAAAATGGGGTAGTGAATTAATAAGAAGTAAATTCCAAATACGGACACGTTGAGTCAAAAGGCAGCAGCAACGCAATTTATTAATCACAAACGACAAAGCTTTCAGCAGAAGTCCCTTCTTCAGTGTGTAGAAGAATTAAAATTGCAACACTTTTAAAACACTACAGTCAGACACAGCCCAATCAAAATAAAACACATTAAAGCTTCAATTAAAAATTAAGATACAGTGAATATAAAAGTTGCAACATACTCATTTGTTTCCTCAAGTAGAGGTTTGATGTTAGTGGCCATATTTAAGCCTTGTTTATGATCTGCATCTAACAATGTTGTAACAGTTGCACTGGGTGTGATGAGAGTGGACAGGATTAGGAATAAGTATATTAGAGGGTCAGCCTAGGTTGGAAGGTTTGGAGACAAAGCCAGAGAGGCAAGATTACGTTGGTTTGGACGTGTGCTGAGGAGGGATGCAGGGTATATTGGGAAAAAGATGCTAAGGATGAAGCTGCCAGGTAACAGGAAAAGAGGAAGGCCTAAGATAAGGTTTATGGATGTGGTGAGAGAGGACATGCAGGTTGTTAGTCTGACAGAGCAAGAGTTATGATTTTAATTCTTTTACACACTGAAGAAGGGACTTCTCCCAAAAGCTTTGTGATTAATAAATTGTGTTGCTGCTACCTTTTGACTCATTGTGTCCGTATCCGGAATTTACTTCTTGTTTTGCTACTTTTTATTCCAACAGTTTACCTTAGTGCTGGTGTTATGTGACTTGTGGTGAAGTAATACCCAGGAAGTCATACCCAAGTGGCTGTTCAGGCAGACAGTTGGCAACAACTTTGACCTGTCTTTCTGGGGGAGTAAGGAAGCATTGGTACAGCCTTGTGGCATGCCAAGATACCCATTAGTCCCATTGGTACAGCCTTGTGGCATGCCCAAATACCCATTAATCCCATTGGTACAGCCTTATGCCATGCCCAGATACCCATTAGCCCCACTGGGACAGCCTTGTGGCATGCCCAAATACCCATTAGTCCCATTGGTACAGCCTTGTGGCATGCCCAGATGCTCATTAGTCCTATTGATACAGCCTTGTGGCATGCCCAGATACCCATTAGCCCCACTGGTACAGCCTTGTGACATGCCCATATACCCATTAGTCCCATTGGTACAGCCTTGTGGCATGCCTAGATACCCATTAGTTCCACTGGCACAGCTTTGTGGCATGTCCAGATACCCATTAGTCCCACTTGTAAAGCCTTGTGGCATGCCCAGATACCATTAGTCCCACTGGTACAGCCTTGTGGCATGCCTAGATACCCATTAGTCCCACTGATACAGCCTTATGGCATGCTCAGATACCCATTAGTCCCATTGGTACAGCCTTGTGGCATGCCCAGATACCCATTAGTCCCACTGGTACAGCCTTGTAGCATGCCCAGATACCCATTAGTCCCATTGGTACAGCCTTGTGGCATGCCCAGAAACCCATTAGTCCCATTGGTACAGCCCTGTGGCATGCCCATATACCCATTAGTCCCACTGGTACAGCATTGTGGCATGCCTAGATACCCATTAGTCCCACTGATACAGCCTTGTAGCATGCCCAGATTCCCATTAGTCCCATTGGTACAGCCCTGTGGCATGCCCAGATACCCATTAGTCCCATTGGTACAGCTGTGTAGCATGTCCAGATACCCATTAGTCCCATTGGTACAGCCCTGTGGCATGCCCAGATACCCATTAGTCCCATTGGTACAGCCCTGTGGCATGCCCAGATACCCATTAGTCCCATTGGTACAGCCGTGTATCATGCCCAGATACCCATTAGTCCCATTGGTACAGCCCTGCAGCATGCCAATGTTCCTGAAGAGCAAAGAGTAGTGTGGGGGCTGAAGAGTAGGGAAATAGACTGTGGGGGTATAAACAATCCAATCAAGAGGGAGAATATACTGAAAATTAAAAGTGGAGGGTTGCCATAATTGTAAAAAAGTGAGATGGGAAAGATACAAAATAAGGTTAAAAGTGGGTGGGACTGGATTGTTTTCAAGGAAAAGGAAATGAGTAGCAGAAATACTGATACAACAATGAGGATGCTGGTGATAGGAGGAGAATGTACAGGGATAAGGGGTGGCTGGGTGGTATGTAGTGTTACTTTAAGGAAAGGATAGTGGTACTGGGATCCTAATTATGGCCTAAACAGAGGTGAGGCAGAGGATATGATATGATGTGTTGTATAGAGGCAACTGAAGGGGTGAGACACAGAGGAGATTGCACGATAAGGGCAATGGATTTTAATGTAGTGTGTAAGACACAAGCTTAGATAGATAATACGGGAAGACATAGTTCAGCTGGAAATATCAGAAAAGTTTAACAAAATGTAAGGAATGGATAGAAGGGTTACATGCATGAAGAGAAAAATGGGTGACGGTAATGAAGTTTACATTCAGTTGAAAGATGAGCAGACAGGTTGAATAGGATAACTGTGGACAATAAAACTTTATGCAAGGTGGAGACTATTGCCTTATATGAAAAGCACTGTCATATCACTCCTTGATTAGACGATTGTTGAAAGGGGTACAGAGGGAGTGTAGTGACAGAGATGGTATCTGGGTAAGAGGAGAGATGTGAATCAAGTCCAGTGACTACAAAAATGGTTAGGGAAGTAGTTCAAAGGAATAAGTCAGAAAAGCAAGATGTAGGAATTAAGGAGTGGGTCGGCATTAAGGCTGTCTAAAGGTCAGAAGTTATGGAATATAGAGGACAAGATCCAAGATGTGAAATGGAGACAGTGCTGCAGCAGGAGCAAATGGACATGATTGAAGAAGATGAGGAGCAAATAGAGGAAGAGATGGTGATTAGGCCATGCAAGATCAGGGAGCTTCCAGAAGAATTAGAAGAGTTGAAAGAAGAAAGTATAGTTGTGTAAAATCTTACCATAAGTTTAGATGTCCTTCTCTTCTTGCTGTATCCATAACATGAGGGAGTCTGCCTCTGGTTGGCTCATACATCCAGCCATTATACAACAGATAAATGCTACTGCGAAGGTACGTGCGATGGTCTGCATCACTCAGTGTACATCGGCCATAAATGGATGTTGGGTATAAAGCAGACGTCAGCATGTACCTACCTCAGAAATTAATGCTGCCAGGAATCAGAGACTATGGAGTGGGTACTCAGGAGTCAGGAAAGTATCAGGGTGAAGGCAGGGTGGGAGACCATACAGCAGCATATAGAAGAAAAGGACATCTAAAGTTATGATAAGATTTTACACAACTATACTATGTCCTTCTATTCATATGCTGTTACATCCATAACATGAGAGAGAGTACAAAAGCTTATGCTATTAAGTATTGAGAGGGGGAACAGAAACATTCTCCACAAAGCCACGAAGAATGGCCATAGCAAAACATGCTCTGGACTTCGAAATGATGTCCAACTTGTAGTGTTTAGTGAAAGTGTAGGCAGATGGCCATGTAGCTGTTTCTAAAATGGCAGCTGTATCCAGACCCTTAAAGAAGGCCCCAGATGAGGACACAGCCATAGTGGAGTGAGCCTTCACTGGGAAGGAGAGCCTTTTGCCATAGGCTGTGTAGCAAAAGGAAATAGTTTTAGAGATCCAGGAAAAAAATGGTTTGCTTGGAAACCGGGTGTCCCAGGGCTCTTGGGTGATAGGAGACAAAGAGCCTATCTGGTTTGTGAATGGATTTGGCTTTGGCCAAATAGTGTCTATGTACATCCAAGGAGTGAAGGATCCTTTTGCTGGAGGACTGTGGTGAAAGGAAGAATGTAGGGAGATTGATGGTCTAATTTAGGGAAAGTTCATCAACTACTTTGGGCATGAAGGATGGGTTAAGTACGTAGGCAAACCCTGTCCTTGTGGAAAACTGTGAAGGGGGGAGAGGCCATGAGGGCTTGCAATTCAGAGACCCTTCTGGCTGAAGTAATGGCCACCAAGAGACTGGTTTTCCATGTGCAGTGTTGGAGAGTTCAGTCCCTGGCTGGCTCAAAAGGAGGTAAGGTCAGCTTTTCCAAAACAAAATTAAGGTTCCAAGGAGGGAGAAGAGGCTTCCATGGTGGTCTAATGTGTAGTACCCCTTTTAAAAAGAGCTTGACTCCCAGTCTGGAAGCCAAAGGAGGAGATAGAAATAAACATGCTGAGATGGCAGATAGATGTGCCTTAATAGATGAGTATGACAAGCCAGTGTTCATCAATTCACACAAGTAAGACAGGACCACTGGTGGCTCTACAGCCAGTGGTTGAAGTTCTTGTTTTAGACACCAAAGAGAAAACATTTTTCACTTGGACAGATAGGATTCTCTGGTAGTGGGCTTTCTGGCCTCCTGCAGAACATGAAGCATGTCCTCAGTATAAAGGTGTTTAAAGGGAATTAACTCACTATCACCCACAGTATAAGGTTCAGGGTGGTTATCTGGGGGTGTATGAGAGTTCCCTTCTCCTGTGTGAGTAGGTCCATCCTAAGGAGCAACTTGTGGTGATTGTCCTTGGCTAGATGCTGTAGAAGGGGGAACCAGTGCTGCCTTGACCAAAAGGGGGTCACCAACAAGATTTGAGGTTGTTCTTTTTGAACTTTTTGAATGAGAGGGAGGGGGAATGCACAAGCGAGCATCCCCTTTCATGAGAATGAAAGAGCATCCACCTTCCATGCTGCAGGGGAGTGTATCCTGGTCAGAAAGCTTGGAGTTGTCTGTTTATGGAGAAGGCAAACAGGTCTACCTGATATATACCCCCATCAATGGACCAAGTCCAGAAACACATCATTGTTTAACATCAATTCGTGGGATTGAGTCGTGGGTCTGCTTACAGCATCTGCCATTACATTCTCAGTAGAAGGTATGTAGACAGCTAGAATGGATACTTGTCTCTGTTGGACGATCTCCCATGACTGCAGAGCCAATCTGCATAGGAGGTAAGACTTTGTCCCCCCCTTACTTGTTGCTGCACCACAGAACAGTGGTGTTGTCTGTGTACCATCTCAGCACTCCTGGGAGGATAGGATCCTTTAAGATTTGGAGGGCAAATATCAAGGCTCTCATCTCCTTGATATTGATGTGTTCCCTCTGTTGTGAGGGAGACCAAGTGTCCCTCATTCTCCAGTCCCCTAAGGTTGCCCCTCAACCCAAGTCTGAAGTATCTGTGTACAGATACTGACTGGGGGAAGCAGTTGCAGGGGGACTCCTGGATTGTCAAAAATCTGGGTAATCCACCAGTTTAATTCCCTGGTGAAGCAAGGAAGAAGGGGTACCATAAACACCAGAGGGTGCAGATGTTGTTTCCAGACTGTCCTTAAGTACCACTGAAACTTCCTCATGTGTCTTGCTAAGGTTACCTGGGAGTGGTGGAGGCCACACATCTTAGGAGCCTCAGAAACTCCCTAGCCTACAGGGATTGAAGATAGAGAATTCCCTGGAAATAAGAGGTAAGGGACAGAATCTTTTCTGGAGGAAGACAGGCCATCATTTGTCCCGTGAGAATCCTGCATCCCAAGAAAACACGATCCTTGGAGGGGATCAGAGAAGATTTTTGATGGTTTATGGTAAACCCCATTTTATTCCTGCAACTAATGCCAAGTTAACTGACATTTTAATCGATCTGAGAATGTTCTGTAGAAATTTGAGTTTAAAATTGCTCTTTAAGTCAGATTATGACCAAAATATGGAATGTTATAGGATTAAGAGCACATTTGTACCTAATATGCCTACCCATGTAGAGTATTTCCTGAAAGTTTGTGAACGTCAATACTATCTGATGTTTAGTGAAGTAACAAAAAAAGGGAGATATTATAATCTTAGCCCCCAGGAAATCAATAGCCTGAACACACTCAAAGAAGACCCTAGAATAGTAGTGAAACCTGCGGATAAGGGGGGAGGGGTTGTTGTTTTAGATAGATGTGATTATGAGACAGGTATGCTTGAAATGTTAGCAGATGTAGATACCTATACACCCATTACATACAAAGAAGTATCTCACATAGTGAGTGTGGTTAAGGATACTCTATATGATCTAGTCATGTGTCGTCAAATCAGTCAAGAAATTTACAGCTTTTTGTATATAGAGTACCCCACCATTCCCATAATTAAAGGCATCCCTAAAATTCATAAGGGGATCATTCCAGTTCCCTACAGGCCCATTGTATCCGGTGATAAATGGATAACTGCCAATGTTTCCAAATTTGTGGAAGATTTGTTAAGACCTGTAGTGAATCAATTTCCCACCATATTGAGAGACACCTACGATCTTTTAGATAACATCAAGGATGTACGAATAGATGATGGGAAACAGAATATTTTCATCACTTTAGATGTCAGGAATTTATTTACATCTATACCTAATGTAGAAGGCATAGATTACATCAGAGAACTTCTAAGTAAAGAAACAACATTTAGCAATGACAGAATAATATTAATTTGTCAATTGCTTGAACTTATTCTATGTAATAATGCATTCATGTTTGGCGATAGGTATTATTTGCAGAAGTGGGGGGTAGCCATGGGCACCCCCTGTGCAAATACTTATGCCAATCTGGTGGTTTTATGGTGGGAAAAGTTTTCTCTTCACACATGACAGTTTCAAGAATGTCAAGTTTTATAGACGTTTCGTAGACGATATTATAATTGTCTGGGAAGGAACTATGGAACAATTTGAATCCTTTTTGTCATATTTGGAAACTACGAGTAGCTTCCTAAGATTTACTATAGAAGCCTCTCCTACCCACATTCATTTTCTTGATGTCACTCTTAGTTTTAGCCCAGGGGGAGCTATTTCATCCTCCCTATATAGGAAATCTACTTGGCGTAATACGCTGCTCACTTTTGACAGCATGCACCCTAGACATGTATTTCAAGGAATAGTAAAAAGTCAGTTTCTCAGGATATCAAAATTATGTAGTAATGATGAAGATCTTGCCAGAGAAGCCCTGTGCCTAGAGAAATTATTCATTGATAGAGGTTATGATTCTAACTTGGTTAGTAATATTAGACGTGAAGTGATAGGACAAAGAATATCTGTGGAGCCTCTCCCTACCACATATAGTAGGAAGATCTCACAATATCGAGGTGGAATGAAACCTTTGACCAATAGTCATATAAAATATATCACTACTTATACTAGTGACATAAAAAAGATGCAACAAGTCATCTATGACAATTGGTATTTATTAACTATGGATGACCATACAAAGGAAATCATAGGGAGAAATCCTTCATTTTTATATAGGAATAGCAAAAGCCTGAAGAGGATTTTATGTTGAGACATACACATTACCTCAGTCACAGAAGGAACTACCCAACATAACATAGTTTCATACAGACAAGGTACGTTTCCCTGCCACAGTTGTAATAGGTGCAGCTACATAACTAAAGAACAGTCATTTAAGCATCCTACTATGAACTATGTTTTTGTTCCACATTTTTATGCTAACTGTAATACTCGTAATCTAGTATATCTTGCCACATGCAATAGCTGCCAGGCTTTCTATGTGGGTCTCACTAAAAGAAAGCTACATGAGCGAATTTATAACCACCTATATGATATCAAAAAGAAGATAGAGATGAATGCCTTAGCAAAGCATGTCAATGAATTTCCATCACACTCTTTTAGCTTTAGAGTATTACAAATAATTAAAGAACATAGTAGGGATGGTAATAAGGAGAATTATTTAGCTATTAATGAATTGAATTGGATTTTAAAGTTGGGAGCTCATTTATCACCAGGAATTAACAACACCATATCCATTAAACCGGTTCTACAATCTAGATAAATTATACTTTTATAATATACATCTACATCAAATATTACTAATTTTATTTTATTTTGTATCTTTATCTACTGTTCTTTTAAAAAAATTTTGTCAATAATTATTGAACTAGCTACTGGAGCTCAGAATACAGCGTATTATATACCACCTATGCGCTATATGCATTTAGTCTATACAATTTTGGTCTCTGTGTGTTTTCTGCTGACATATTTAAGCTTGATCTTTCACAAGTATAGACCTATATATATCCAGGCAGGTTTACACCATCTATAAGTTATATAGACAGCATTTACAGAGACATGGTTTGATTAAGTATAAAAAACAAGAATAGAGTTATGCGAGCAGAGATGTTCACAAGGATATAGTAGATCTACATATTATGTGTCATCATGTTTCAACTACCGTATTCATTTTAGGTAGAAATTACCATTAATAATAGAGCTGACGTCTCTGTTTTCACACAGCGACACATCATCTTCTTCTTTAGTTTTCCATTTTTTATCACAGTTTTGTAAATATTTTATTTTATAAACGTCATTCATTGAACATAGGCAGCCTTTAACAAGAGCAAGCTATTAGTAACATGGGAGTCACAGTTAGCAATAGCAGCATATATTCAAAATCTTGAGGAGAGTTTTTAAGTATTATTTTTCCATTTATGACTTAGTTTTATTATAACAATGTTTGAGCCATATGGAATAGGTAGTGCATGAACATCAGTCGCTATTAACAACACTATAAGGCCTTGAATTGAGCATTTTAATACATTAATATAAAGGACATGCAGTATTAAAGTAGCAACTTATTTCCGTTGTGATTTAGCATACTGAAGGATCTCACGTAAAGCATATCAACTATACATATCCTGATTAATGCACTTTAAATTTTATAAATATGTGTTTTGGACTTTTTAATCTCATATTTATTGTTTAAGTAATAAATAACATGATCTATTTATTCATTAATTATTGGCTCATGCCTTCATTAAATAGTGCTGACAGTATATATAAAGAATAAAAAATAAAAAAAAAAAAAAAAGAAAGGAAAAAGAGATACCGCTATTACAACGGAAGCGCTTAACGCTATTCTTTGAATGTTTTCTATAGCACTTTCTGTAATATATTTAATGTTCAAGTACATGTAGCTGATATAATATAATATATTATGAAATAATTACATCATTGGTAAGCAACTATGAAATAGTATATGAAGTTGCTTTTATAAAAAATCTTTGAACATCTTTTCATACGGCTCCTCTTTAACATGTGTCTTAGCGCCTCAACACTGATTGTCAGCTTTTAATATAGGCATATAGATATATGGTTAGTAATGAATTATTCATTACTACAAGTTTGTTTTTTAATTTACAAAGATTTCTATGTACAAACTATAGAAACAAGAGATTTACCAGTGAGATTTGGTTTGCCTCCATGAATGGTTTGAAATGTGGTTGATGCTCCTAGGGAGCGCCCCGAGACAGGAAACAGGTTTTATGCATAATTAATTCAATTAATTTCCCGCGCTTTAGCGGATATAAACCATTATGCAAGCAATGTTTTATTGAAATCTGATGAAGCGTGGATTCCCCATGCGAAAGCGCTTATTTCTACATTTTATGTATCAAATAAAGAACGTGTTTTTGGATTTTACAACGGGCTGCTACTGATTTTCTTATTGGACTGTTGGTGACCTGTTACAGCATTTTGTATTTGTCCATTGTGGTTGGTTCCTCACTTTCGTAGTCTTATTTTGCCTCCTTTTTGGTGAGTGAACCATTTGACAGGGACACCGACTTTTACTTGCATCCAGTATCTCAGAAGGGAGATGGTGAAGTCCAGGATATTGTCCAGATAAGGAAGATTTGGATCCCCTGCATTCTGGTGAAGGCAATGACTGGGGTCAGACACTTTGTGAACACTCTTGGGGCTGTAGAGAGACCAAATGCAAAGCACAGAATTGAAAAGGCACAGAACCCTCTGAGAAATGAAGGAATTTCCTGAAAAGAGAATAGATAGGAATGAGTAGGTAGGCATCCTTTATATCTAAGGACACCAAGAAGGCATGAGGAAGAATCAGGGGAAGGAGAGTAGGGATGGTTAGCATCCGGAAGGAGGGGAAATGTATTCAGGTGGGACAGATCCAGGATCAGTCTCCAAGGACCTTCTTCCCTGGGAACCAGGATTAGAATCCTTTTCCTCTTAAATGTAGGGGTACCTCTTGAATTATACCTTGTGAGAGGATGGCCTGCTGGACTGGACGAAAGAAAGCCATTTGGTCTCGAGGGGGTTAAGGAATACTTTTGAAGGTTGGTCTGGAATCCCACACCATGAAATAACCTTGTTTTATGATTGAGAGGACCCAAGAGTCCTATGTAATCTGTTTCCAAGCAGGAAAGGATAGGGAGAGATGCAGGGAGAAAGAGGTAGCTGGGCTTAAGGCCTGGTAGTCACAGACTACCAGGTTTGGCCCGAAAGGGCTGTTTCTGAACTGGAGTAGAGGGAGAAGACCTGGAAGGGGTCTGCTTCCTAAAATCTTTTCTCCCTTTGGAGAACATATGTCTGGAAGCCCTTCTCACAAATGTTGTTCTAGCTGGATAGTTCCTCTGACAGCATGGAAGCAGGGACACAAATATGTGCCTAAGGTCCTGAAGTTCTTTGCCCTTCACCTGAAAGGCCTTAAACAGTTCAGCAACCGCTGAACCAAATAAAGCCTTGTTATCCAAGGGTGCGTCCATTAACTTTGATTTAATGTCATTTGGCAAAGGCTGTAGCCTGAGCCAGGAGTGTCGCCTGATGACTGATCCTGAGGCAGCAGCTCTTGCTGAAGCCTCCAGTGCATTATAACTGCACTTTATAGAGTGTCTGGAAACTTGACTGCAGGAATTTAACAGTCTGGAAATCTTAGCTTTACTGGGGGCATCAGGTAGGTCACCCAATTGTTTAATGGTGTCAGTGAGAAGGGCCAAGGAGTATTTGGCCATATGAGTTTGACAGTTTATAGCTCTCACAGTCAGAGTGGCAGAGGTATAGACTTTTTTGACCTTTCCATTACTCTGCTTTCCTTATCTGAGGGAAGTTAAGAAGTGGAGGGAAGAAGCTTAGATGATTTGTCTGCAGCCACAAAAATAGTTGATGGATCTGCAGAAGGGGCCTTGAAGAGGAATTTGGCATCTTCAGGGTCTTTATAAAATCTATCTAGGCACTTTGGGGCTGGGGGTTGTGAATCTGGGGCTTTGGAAGCAGTCAGGAAGGCATCCAGGAATGCAGGATGCACCAGAGGAACCACAGATGGTTTAGGGAACTCCATTTATAAGAGGTCACAATACCTCTTTTGGGTCTCAGTAACCTGACTGCAGTCCCATTTAAAAAAAGTCCTTCATTTGTACTATTGTTTCCCCAAAAGTAATGTCTTCCCCAGGGGAATCAGTTCCATTTGACTCCTCCTCTGAGGAAGCGTACCCCAGAGGAGAGGCAATTTGGGAGGTGTAAGTCAGGGATTCATCCCCTGAGGAATCCTCTTCCTCAAAGCAAATATCAGGCAATAGTTTACTCTTTGGAGTGGAAACTGAAGGGACCTGGGCAGGTGCAGAGGCCTGGCATAAGGCTAAGGAGGCATTAAGTAGACCTTGACTAAAGGCCTGCCAGTCAGGGGTTTGGTCTGACGGCATGGTCAGATGAGCAGGGGCAAAGGATTTGGTTTTCTGCTTCTTCTTCTTCTTCTTGGGAGCATCCGATACAGAAGTCTCTGAGATGTGATGTAGAGAAGGGGGACCAGACATTGGGTGACACTCAACAACATCTGATATAACATCTTCCTGAACTGCTATTTGGGTAACCCCACATGGGCCCTTGGAAATTATCAGTCTTGTCCCCCCCCCCGTGCCAACTCAGACACCTGCGACTCCCTCATGGATGTGCTGGTGGCCTCCTTAATGACTTCTTCTGGGAACCCATCAGTGGAAGGTCCACAGGTTCCAACTCAGACTCCAGGCCTTCACTGGCCTCAAGAGGTACGGTCAGAATAGAGGGCACAATCATAGTTTCAGGCCTAGTCTTCTTGGCCTTTTTAGTGGCCGGTTCCTCCAAGAATCCTAACGTCAGGTCCATATCTTTAGTGAATTGTTTCAGCCACTGATTCTCTAGGTAAAGATTAAGAGCAGCCAGATGGCTTCTAAGTGTTTTCGGAACAAAGGCCTGATAGATTTCACAAGTGGTATGGCCGTGGTCTTGGCCTAGACAGAATAAGCAGAGCTCATGTGAGTCTTTATGTGAAATCTACCTTCCACACTGACATTTGCCCTTTCTACCTGACATTAACCTACAACACAGTAGCAAAAAATAAACAAAAACCCCTAAAGAGTACTTATCTGAACACGGAGAGGCACAAAGTTACTTTCCAAGTGACTGACAAGCAGAGCTGGCAGTCACACAGGCAGCAGAAAAGTTCTGAGGTAGGTACATGCTGACATCCATTTATGGCCAACATACACTGAGTGATATGGACCATCGCACGTACCTTCACAGTAGCATTTATCTGTTGTATAATGGCCAGATGTATGAGTCAGCCAGAGGCAGACTCCCTCATGTTATAGATACAGCAGCATATGGATAGAAGAACATCAGATGCAAGTAGAAATGGAGCAGTAGTAAGATACATGGGGAAATCAGAGGATATCAATGTAAAATTGCTAGTTTATAAGCTTAAACTCTCAAACAAAATAACATGAGTGTCTTGAGTGAAGACATATCAGGGGAACAGGAGGAGGATTACCAGGAATAAACAGATAAGAAAGGAATTTAGGAAGTTGTATGACAATTTGTATACAAAAGGGAATCAGAGAGGAGGTCGTTTGAGAAATGAGAGGGGCCCGACCTAAGGGAGAAAGGCAGGAAAAGGATGCATAAAGAGGAGAATCTGGGGGAGGTGGTAGGAGCAACTATTCATATGAAAAAGGATAAAGTAACAGGCCTAGATGTTTTTTTCAGATGACTACAATCAGTTTGTGGGAGTGTAGGTAGAGGTGCACTTTATGATTTTTTAATGGAACAGGTGAAAAGGAAGAAGTGTCAGAATCAATGTGTCAAGCAGAAATAGCGATGTTGTATGAAGGGAAAGGAGGAAAGAATAAGGCAGCAAACTGGAGACAGATTTCTTTGTGCAACAGTGATGTAAAAATCATGACTAGGTTGGATATGCTTTTACCAAAGTTAGTAGGAGAGTCACACATGGACTTTATGAAGGGTCTGGAGATTGTTCTTAAATTTTATGAAATGGCATGAGAACACAAAAGAAAAGTGGTAGTGGTGGAGATCATGGACATTCAGAAGATGGTTGATTCTGTGAGTTAGGATGTTATGATGACGACTCTCAAACAATTATATAAGAAGATAGATCTTCAAATCAGGTGAATGGAGTTTGTCAGAGTGGAGTTAGGAAGAGAAACAAGAAGGGATAGCCACTGTCACTGAGAATTTTTATTCTAGTTATGGAGAAACTGCCACACAGAATAAACAAAGGGACAGAACGTTGGTGAGTGGGAGGTAAAAAGAGCAATATAAGCTTGTTTATAAATAACTGTTATTACTAGAAGATGCCAACAGGGTACTGCCTCAAGTACTGCAGATTTTTGAAGAGTTTGGAAAGGAATTAGGCTTTGAGTATCTTCCCAAGAAATCATTAGTAATAGGAATAGGGGGAGGGGTATAGTGCTCTGTAGGGATACCATGGAAAATATCAGGAGCCAAAACTGGGACGATTTACGTAAATGGTCCAGTAAGGTAACTACCCTAAGTGGGAGAATAGAAGTGGTGAGAGTGATAGTTGTACTTCTAGTGATTTATATGCCAAGGGATGATCAGATTAACCCAGTGGCAGTGTGGATAGGAGAAACACAGAAACCATGTGAGAAGTAAGAAATGGAAGGAAAGGCTGAGGGCCCATAAGGTAGTAAGAGGACAGGGTGTGTCTGAGTTTAGGAGCCATGTTGTAGCAGTGAATGTTGTGCATACACTGAGAGCTTTGCAGAATAGAAAGGTCACAAGGTTTAGGAAGATAACGATGAGGGGTGCAACATTTTTAAACAATGAGAAAATGCAACAAAAGCAGGAATAAGAATATTTATGAAGGTCAGGTTGAGAGTGAAAGGACCAGAAAAATCATAGATATGCTGAGTAAAAGGCAGAAGAAATGTTTAGTTGTGTTTCATGAGAGTGAGATGAAAAGGGGTTTTAATATAAAGAATAAGCACATAAAGAGAGGAAGAAAGGGCAATACATGTCCTTAGGGCAGGTAAGGAGAACTCTTTTAAGCTAAGAGAAGGTGATTGACTAGTGGGCAGAGGAATAATAATAAGAAGTGATGTGGATACTGAAGAGTGAGGCCAAACAGAAATAAAATTAGGGATTAGAGGAAGGGGAAGTGACTAAGGAAATAAATAAAAAGGAGGATATGGCACATATACAGAGATTTTGGTTTGGAGAAGGAAGTAATAGGCTTTAGTATGCTTAGGAAGAGGTGGATAAAAGAAAATAGACTATAGGAGAGTGATGAAAAGTGGGCAATGCAGAAGCCTCAGAAAGCTTCCAAATCACAGTAAGCTTTCCTGATTCAGAGACCATTCTCTTACTACATTTTTTCCTCGGGCAGTGGCTATGGCATGCAAAGCTGTGTTATATGAGAAGCTGTGTACTAATGTGACAGTCTGGGGGCATAGCTAATGCTTATTGAACAATGCGCTCTCCATAGGGAATGACAGCAGCTCTATAGCAAGTCAGTAGAACAATTTTTCACAGGTGAAAAAAGTGCACACCCTCTTTTGATGATGTACACCCGTTCATCCCTATGAGACTATTTGTAGCCTATACAAAACTTAAACATAAGTAATGCACGGCTGTGAGTGGGTGTGCATATCTATGTGTATATGTGTGTGTACATGTCTGTGTGTATATGTGTGTTCATAGGTTCAAAGGTGTGTACTAGGCTAATGGCCCTGGAGCCTTTACAAGCCTACCCCCTAAAAATTGCCCAGGCACCATGATACCTGATGTTAGTTCACACTGCCCCTATCCAGTAGGACAACTGAAGTGATCCCTGGGATGAACATTCTGTTACCCATTCACTCGTCAAGATTTCTCTTGAAGAGGGCCAGCGAGGTGCCCTGCTTGACATGAATGGGAAGCTTATTACAGAGTATGGGCAGTCTTTGGAAGATGAACCTGTCCCTCCAGCATGTTCTGTTAATTGTGGTAATGAGGTTGTGATCTCTGGAGTGTGTGGCATCGGGGATTGGGATTTCTTTAGGTGTAGCATTTCAAGTAGGGCTGGGTTGGACATGGCTTTGTAAGTCAACCAGAGATCACCTCAAAGTAGATAATAAGAGACTTAGAACAGCTAAAGTCTGTTGAGTCTGTCCATGAAGGACATATGTTTAAGGCCAAGGATCCTTTTTGTGAGGTACTTTTGTGGCCTCTCCAGCTGTTGGATGTGTCTGGTCAGGTACATGCCAAATGAGGCACTATATTCAATGATTGGTCTAATGAGGGATGAGTAGAGAGAGATGATGACCTCTCTCTTCCTGGATGAGAAACCTTTGGTTATAAGATGTGCTACGTAGAAGGACTTTCTGACACAGTGGCAATGTGGTGGTCAAAGGTGAGGTGGCTGTTAACCTGGGTGCCCAGATCTCTTATGGCCCCCTTCAGTGTTCAGTGGGCTCCCATCAACATGGTAATGAGTGGGAACTGAGTTTTTCCAAGGGGGATAATAATGCATGTTTTGGCATTAAGCTTCAGGCCACAGTTCTGACACCAGTCATTGGTCTCAGAGAGGCCCTTTTGTAGGATGTCTGCATCACTTTGGGAGTTGATAATGACTCCTAGCTTGCAGTCATCAGTGAACTTGGTTAGCCAGAGTCCTTCTGTGTTGGCCTAGACTTCTGAGAAGTAGACGGCAAACAGAAGAGGCCCCAGGACTGAGCCCTGTGGGACTCCACTCGTGACTAGTCGAGAGTCTGATTTGGAATCCGTAATTTTCATTCTGTGAGTCCTGTCTGTGAGCCGATTTGCAACCCACCTAGTGATGTAAGGATTGATGCCTAGTTTGGTTAGTTTATCAATGATACCTGAGTGTGGAATGGTACCAAAGGCCTTGGCCAGGTCGAGGTAGGCTGTATGCACTGCCTTAACCTCATCCACAGCCTTGGTGATTGCCTCAAAGAAGTCAACCAGGTTCAGCAGGCAGGCTCTCCCCTTAACAAAGCCAAACTGTGTGGGGTCAATAGTTTGGAAATTGCCTATATCTTTGTTAAGCAGGTCCATGAGGATGTGCTCCATAGCTTTGCATACCAGATTCGTCAGGCTAATAGGGTGATAGTTCCCAGGGTCTGCAGTTGCTCCCCCTTTATGGAGCGGGATGACTGTAGCAGTGCATCATTCATTAGGGACATAGCCTGAGGTAAGGCTGTGATTGAACAGGGCACACAGATGTGGTGCCAGTTCATTTTGTAGCTCATGCAGGATGCAGCCAGGAATATTATCAGGTCCCAGGGATGCTGTATTTTTGGCTTTGGACAATGCAGCTTTTACCTGTGCAGCAGAAATGGTGTTTACCAGGCTTTCTTCTAGTATTGTCATAGGGCCCTTGGGGGGAGGGGTAAAGTTGGTACTGAATCTGTCGGCCAGTATGTTGGCTATATCTGTTGGCTCAGTATAGGAGGTGCTACTGTGCAATAACTCAGAGCAAATCTAGATATTGCCTTGGAGGTTTTTGATATAGCTATAGAAGGCTTTGTGGTTGTTTTTCGTGTCAGCCACAATTCTGCCTTCATAATTGGCTTTAGAGAATTTGATAAGGGATCTCAACTTTTTGTTGAGACTCATAAGGGAGGTTTTCCAGTCTTCTGACTTCATTTCTTCCTGCAAACATTTCTTCCTTCTGTCGTAGAGTTTACTGATGGCTGGAAACCACCAGACTGGCTTCCTTTTTTGGAGGAGGGCATCTTAGTTCTATTTGGCATGGCAAGGTCCATGCATTTGTGTACATGCTCGTACAGTGCATTGGTGTATGATGCGGCAGTCATGCAGCTATTTTCCATTGGCATGGGTGCTGAGATGTTAGCCACCTCTGTTTTTAGGAGCCCAAAGTCAGCTTTAGAGAAGTGTGCATCTGTGTGTGTGTGTGTGTGTGTGTGTGTGTGTGTGTGTGTGTGTGTGTGTGTGTGTGTGTGTGTCTCTGTGTACGTATGTGCATGTGTGTGCGTGTGTGCGTGTGTGCGCGTGCGTGTGTGTGTGTGTGTGTGTGTGCGCGCGCACACACAAGTCTATGTGTATGTGCATGAATGCAACTGAATGAATGTGTATTGTTGCATCTGTGTGTGTGAGTGTTTATATATGTACCTGGATGGTCGCACTGAAGGACTATGGGACAGAAGTATAGAGAAGCAGAGAGTGTGTAAGGGTGTGTGTGTGTGTGTGTGTGTGTGTGTGTGTGTGTGTGTGTGTGTGTGTGTGTCTGTGTGTGTGTGTGTTTGTGTGTGTATGCGCAAGCATATGTGTGTGTGTAAACATGCATGCAGGTGTGTGCGTGAGTAGTGCCATGAGTGGGAACATGTCAGTAGGTGCTTAAATGTGTGTATGTCTGAGAGAATATGTGTGCGTGTATGTGTGTGTGTGTGTGTGTGTGTGTGTGTGTGTGTGTGTGTGTGTGTGTGTGCGCGTGCATGTGTGTTTACCCCAGTGGCTACTTGATAGGGGATGTTATACAGCAAACCCACTATTGTGACAGCTTTACTTGACTCAGTCTCCCCAAATAAATAGTAGAGATGGCATGCACACACACACACACACACACACACACACACACACACGCACACGCACACCTATACAGACACTTAAAGTCACAAACCCACAGACGCACACAAAGAAAGACACTCAGTCACACACTCATGCATGAAGACATGCACACATCCAGTGGCAGCACACTCTCCTTCCATTAATAGTGTTAGACAGCAGCTATTCAACATACACAGAGAGACACACATACATACACTCACAATTAACATTTACCTACTTAGAATCATAGCACTCAACCACACACTGTTCTTGTAGGGATATACACAAAGACCCACAAACTAATTATGTGGCTTGACAGTCTGAACAAAGCCAAGTTGCTCTACCTCATCTTCTGCAGATACCCATTGAAGTGCATAAGGTGCACATAGCTAGTGTTGCAGGCATGAATATGCTTTGTTTACTGTCCCGATGAAGTGTATAAGGTGCACACAGCTAAAGTACTGCAGGCACTTATATGCACTATTTACTCTACCACTGAAGTTTATAGGGTACACAGAGCTAAATTGCTACAGGCACTTATACACTTTGTTTACTCTCCCATTGAAGTAAATAAGCTGCACATAGCTAAAGTGCTGCAGGCACATATACTCTTTGTTTACTGCTTTGCACTGCTCTTGCATAGTACGGATGGTTATCAGTCAGAATGACTGGATGGGAAATTATAAATTCACCACTGGCTTAGCGCCCATGTCCCTCATGGAAAGGGGCAACAAGTAAATGTCCCAACATAACCTTTTGCTGCACGCTTCTTTGTTACTCATATATAAAATAAAAGGCAAAAATACCATGGGAATGTAAGGCTAGACTTCTTAAGATCCTCATAGATCAAACGCCTATAAACCTATGATTCACTGGATTATGCAAAACTCCTTGTAGAGCAGTACAGTGGAATGCCGATGGGACTGATTACCAAAGACCACTCACTCATACTACTGCATTTACATGCAACCCCAAAAACTCTCAATGCTCAGTGCAACAGAGTTTCTCTGCTGAGTAATGAGGTGTATATGACTTGCCAAGCCATTGTGTAGTACTCAAAACTTCTTGCAAGTCTTTAAATACCACACAGGTTATCTAGAAATTTCAGGGCTGGAGATTTGATAAAAATCTGTGAATTTCAGACTTCTCTTTTATTTAAGGGCTGTTCATTCCACATACAAAATCATAAGCAATTACAGAGTACTATCTAATTTAGTTACTTGATGCATTTTGAGCCACTGGGAAAGGCTGCTTTAATACCATAGACAACCCCCATTGAAATGTCATTTCTACCCACCCATAATGGTGGGTAGGCCTGTTATAAGGCATAATCAGCCTATCGTCTATGAGGGCAAACTCATACATGCTCAGCTTTAGAAGCTTCAGTTTAAAAATAGCCCAGATGAGTCAGCTCACATTTTGTAATGTGCAGTCTTTAAATCTAACACGTAGGAACTTTAGTGTTGGAAGTACCAGATGTGGTGGGTAAATGTAAATAAAATGCATGTGGTTACCTTATGCAGTCTCTTAAGATGCCACTGCCAGCCAGACTGTAGGATGGTATATGGTGTGTATTTTTTCAGCCAGTATGTGCGTGAGTGTGTGTGTGTGTGTGTGTGTGTGTGTGTGTGTGTGTGTGTGTGTGTGTGTGTGTGTGTAAGTGTATATAGGTTTTCAGTATTGCACTGTATGCATCTGACAGCAGTGACCAGAAATATATTACATTCACCATTACTTACACATTCATTCATTTGATCAAAGTCAGACATTTGAGGTGCACAGAGTAAATAAAGTAGTTATAATTGGTGGATACACCTGTGAGTGTGTGTGTGTGTGTGTGTGTGTGTGTGTGTGTGTGTGTGTGTGTGTGTGTGTGTGTGTGTGTGTGTGTGTGTGTGTGTGTGTCTTTCTACAGGGTGTTGTAGTGGAATGCCCTGAGTGTGTCTGAGAAAAATCAGCTGAACTACATTACTAAGTCCATTTTTATGTATCTATTCATTCCTTTCATCACAGTCAGTCATCTTAAGTATACAGAATCAATAAACTGGCTGCAACCAGTAAGCACATCTATACTGAATATGTGCATTTGTGTATGTGGGGGGGCTGCAATATTTTGCACTACACGTCCCTAACAGTATTACATTGGCAATTATTTGTGTATTTATTCATTCATTTGATCACAATCAGATATTTGAAGTGTATGCATTCATTAAAGTGGCCTTAAATGGTGGACATGTATGTGTGTGCATGTGCGTGAGTGTGTGCACATGCATTCATGTACATGCACAGAGGGGATGTAAAAGTTTTCAGTGTATGCATCTGACAGCAAATTTGCTCAAACCCATTATTAAGGTCATTATTTATGCATCTGTTCATTCATTTTCTCATGACTATACTTTTGAGGTATGCAGAGTCAATAAAGTGGGTGTAATTGAAGTGCTCAGAGGCAATCTATGGATGAAATTGCTTGACCTCTGCTGTTATCTGATCACAGTTAAATAGTCATTGATCTACCTAAGTAGAAATAGCATGTATCTGAGTAAGACAAGCTCAAATACATCATTGTGGCAATTAATATTAGTCTTTATTTGCTCACAATTGGGCAATTGAGGTGTACACAGTCAAAAATGTGGTCATAATAAATGGGCACTGAGGCAGTCTGTAGAAGACAGTCAGGCAGCAACAACCACTGGTATTATATCCAAGAATAAATAAATAAACATACAGTTGTTAAAATAGAGTATGAAGACAAAAACATACTGTTGAAACAGTGGTCTTAAGCTAGGACTTAGAGGGTAAGAACCCTGATGATTGGCTACAGTAAATAGATCACTCTAAGTAGGAACATGGGGTGATGTCAAACTCAGAAAAAGAATTAAAGGGTATGCAAGAAGAACAAGCTACATTTGGAGGACAACCTCTGTCTTACAGCAAAGACTCATAGAGGTGCCCAACTTCAGGATAAGGAAGGAGAGTGAGATGATATAGGCACTGGTGGAAGCTAAATGTGAGATGAAAATGAGGACTTTAATAAGGAGAATGAATATCATTGAAACAGTCCTCATAAACTTGGAGGGAAAGGAGAAAGTAGGTGAAAAGCAGCTAATGTGTAGCAGTTACCTTAGAATAGTGTTGTTCCTATGGAACCTTTCAAATGATGAACAACAGTTTACTATTTCAGGGCTCAGTATGGGGACTGAGGGTATTCAGCACATTTGTGCCAAACCTTATGCTATGGCTACCAAATAAACTTAAACCCTGATTTACAGACACATTATAAGATCACACCAACTACTAATGACATGAGTGAGTAATAGGTAAGAACGTATGATCATATTCCTATGTGGCACACAATAGTTTGCAAACTGGGAAGAGAGCTGACATCAGTTTTTTTGTTCACTAAGCCTTTGATGTTCTTTGTTTTCCACCCCATAACTGAGATGGATCATGCTGGGGATGATAAACCCACTGTTATGCCACATTCCATTGTTAAGACTCATAAAGTACTCTTATGAGGTAAGTACGTGTTTTTCTGTTCTCCAAAAGAGGTAAGGAGACATAAGCTGGCACTCAATCTGCCATCATGAATAACAGTAGAGCCAACATTTTTTTATCTAAGTATGTCAGCAGTGCAACTGATACACATGTTGGACTGAACAACTCTTTCATTGAAGATGTGAGCTTTGATTTTTAATGGCAGTGTGGGAGAACTTTATATTTCCTTGTTGCAGCCTGATGTCTAATAGAACCAGACTACAGTAATCATACCAAGAATATTGTTGGCTAATCCACAGAAGAGGTCAGCCTACAAATCTTGTTATATAAATGTCACAATAGCATTAGCAGTTGTTTCGATATGCAGCTTACAGTCATATGTTTGCTTGTTTAAAATAGCAATTGGATTTTAATTTGCAAACCACTATTACCTTACAATTGTTGGTGGAGAAATTACAAGTTCAAGACTTGCAGTCTTCAGAAAACCAATACTGAATCTGTGAACAGGGAGTCAGAAGCTTTGGTACCATAGAGGTTTTCACTTTCTCTGGCATGGAATGATCTTGCAGGTAATAAATATAAGTATCTGGTAGGAAGGGTGCGACTTCCTATGTCAGGGAGAGTGAGGGTGTGAGCCCTCCCACTAAATTAGTTTAATGGTAGCACATTGAGTTTTGATATTCTCTATTTCATCTTTAGTATCACATTTTATTTTCCAAAGCAGCAGGACTTTCTGCTATGGGTCTCACACTCCCAATAGGAAAGCATCTTACACAAGTAGATGTGCATGCACTCATACCCCGACCTGCTATGGGTCTCACACTCCCAATAGGAAAGCATCTTACACAAGTAGATGTGCATGCACTCATACCCCAACCTGCTATGGGTCTCACACTCCCAATAGGAAAGCATCTTACACAAGTAGATGTGCATGCACTCATACCCCAACCTGCTATGGGTCTCACACTCCCAATAGGAAAGCATCTTACACAAGTAGATGTGCATGCACTCATACCCCAACCTGCTATGGGTCTCACACTCCCAATAGGAAAGCATCTTACACAAGTAGATGTGCATGCACTCATACCCCAACCTGCTATGGGTCTCACACTCCCAATAGGAAAGCATCTTACACAAGTAGATGTGCATGCACTCATACCCCAACCTGCTATGGGTCTCACACTCCCAATAGGAAAGCATCTTACACAAGTAGATGTGCATGCACTCATACCCCAACCTGCTATGGGTCTCACACTCCCAAAAGGAAAGCATCTTACACAAGTAGATGTGCATGCACTCATACCCCAACCTGCTATGGGTCTCACACTCCCAATAGGAAAGCATCTTACACAAGTAGATGTGCATGCACTCATACCCCAACCTGCTATGGGTGTCACACTCCCAATAGGAAAGCATCTTACACAAGTAGATGTGCATGCACTCATACCCCAACCTGCTATGGGTGTCACACTCCCAATAGGAAAGCATCTTACACAAGTAGATGTGCATGCACTCATACCCCAACCTGCTATGGGTCTCACACTCCCAATAGGAAAGCATCTTACACAAGTAGATGTGCATGCACTCATACCCCAACCTGCTATGGGTCTCACACTCCCAATAGGAAAGCATCTTACACAAGTAGATGTGCATGCACTCATACCCCAACCTGCTATGGGTCTCACACTCCCAATAGGAAAGCATCTTACACAAGTAGATGTGCATGCACTCATACCCCAACCTGCTATGAGTCTCACACTCCCAATAGGAAAGCATC
Source organism: Protopterus annectens (assembly GCF_019279795.1). Taxonomy (NCBI): domain Eukaryota; kingdom Metazoa; phylum Chordata; order Ceratodontiformes; family Protopteridae; genus Protopterus; species Protopterus annectens. The sequence goes on from NC_056731.1 coordinate 925,540,554, forward strand.
TTACACAAGTAGATGTGCATGCACTCATACCCCAACACATACTTATCTATAGCATTACTTATCTATGCTTTCATGCTATTATAAAATAGAGTTAACGATTCCTGCAAGTGTACATCATTCACACCTTTGGTTCATGTTATTTATCTTGCATTTCCTTTGCTGTTCTCCTAACCCACACACCTACACACAGCATTCTTGTTAAGGCACACCTCTGGAGAAATTCATGGTTGTAAAAACACAGCTTTAGGTCTTCATCTGTGTAATCTATGAAGTACTGCACTTGAAACACTTCAAATGGTTCCTGTAATCCAACTCTCTGATCCTACTCATGCAATTATTACCATTTTGTTTATGTAATGACATTTGTAATCAATATTTTTATTAACATACAACACGGTATAAAGGTAAGACACTCACTGAAAATCATGCAATAAATTAAGAGACAATTAACTTACTTGATCTAACCCAGTAGACTCATCAGTGAAGTCATCAGGTAACAGGATTAGCATGCTTGTCTCATCCTTCAGGTATGGAAGTTCAAGGATGCTAAGGTGAAGTTCACTGATGTAGTTGTACCTGAAATCTTCTTCTAGTTTCATCATCTGCACCTTTACTGTGTCATTCTTTAAAGCACAACATTGTACATCTGTTAACAGTTTATTGTGCTAATATTGGCACATTGCATGTAATTAGATCAACATCATTAACAATATATAATACAATACCTGTCAATCTAGCATCAAGAAAATAATGGATAACAAGCATTTTAAATATCTGTTGACAGATACTGAAGTGTATAGTCCATCAAAATGGCAGACTACTTATGAAATAGTATGATAAAATACAAAATGCTTCTGTTCATTTTTTTTCTTAAACTATATGTTTGCAGTATTTTTTTGGCGTATAGATGCCAGGGATGATGAGGAACAAATGAATCTCAGTAGATGATGTAGGGCACCTGAGTCACTTATGTGGTTCTTATACCATAGATGTTTCAGCTACAGCATGCCACAGTGATGCAGTGGTTAGCACCAATATCTTAGTAAGCCTGGCTCTCCAGTTGCACATACCTATGTGTCTGCATGGGTTTTCACTGGATGTTCCCATTTATTCCCACTTCCAAAATATGAGTCATAAGTGAACTGGTAATCCTCCAAAGTCTGCATTGTATGCATACTGTATGTGACTGAGTATATACGTGACGGCTTGGCACCCTGTTCAGGATTATTTTTTCTGCCTTCAATGCACTGACTGCCAGTATAGCCCCCCCTGGCTTCATACAAACATACCATGAATTATATTAAGTGGGTTATGAAAACATGAATGAATGTATTAATTAATTAATTACTTCATTTATTCATTAAATTAATTAATTTAACCACATATAAGAGCTTTGTGGCCATATAACAAAAGAGCTCCTAAAATGATGACCACTTGTAAAATACCAGTTTTAAAAATAAAGAACTCTTTGACTGTGATTCTCAGCTAACAAACTTTAACTGTGAAGCTACATGGACACATACAGTAGATCTACTAGAATCATATTTCTTTCTAGAGTCTGTGAGTGTTTTGTCAAATCAAGAAGATTAAATGCATCCAAATTGTAACCCTGAACTGCAGCTAAGGCACAAGTCCAGAAAGCTCACTACATAATGATTTACATGCACAAAGCAAATTGTGCACTGCAGAGGGCTTGCTCTTTCCCAGCATAAAAGTGACATGATCATCCTACCATTGGCACATCATATGTACGTACAGACCTGTCATCACTTACATTTTCAAGGCTGCCAGCACAGTAGCCAGAAGAACTGTATTTACGCCCATCTATGAATTTATTCTGGTTTAAAGGACTCATTACTGGAATTTCATATTACACCATATGGGAGACTATTTAAACATTTCAGGATACATTGAATATGGAATGTCTGTTTTAGAGTATGCAGTTTAGTCTTGTCATCACTGTAGTGTTATTTTATTTATTATTTATTTATTTATTTTACATTTGTTAACCGGGAGAGTCCGACAGGATACATGTCCATTTTCAGCGGAGGCCCGGGGAGAAAAGCTCCAAATGCAGTAAGATTCCACACCATGCACCACTCGTATATCACAAAAGTTATACAAAAGTGCATGTGATTCAGAGACAGCATGGAGAGCTTAAGTGCTTCTGGAAATAATGCAAGGTGCATATGCAGATGAGCACAGACTCTTCAGTACTCATGCATAACAGGCAAGGCATGATTTAATAAGGTCACATTTCACAGATTTGTCTGTGAACATGAAACAGTTGCTATATTGTCTCAGGATGCCCATCTCTACCAAGCTGGCTACAGAGACATTTGGAAATTGCATATCCATATTGTCCAGACCTGTATTAGGGTAGGCTATTAGGGTTTGAGGACTGCGTTTCCAGGGGTCTCTTATGGTGGTCTCTAGGTTTAGGGACTAGAGTTGAATAGTGCTAGGATATGGTATTAGTCCTATCTGATGTGCAAACTAGCTGATCTGAGCTTAATTCCACACAATGCTTCACTGAATTGCAGGTTACAGTACTAATACTAGTTTTATAGGTAATCCTGACTGTCCAAGTGCTTGTGTCTTTACAGGACACTGCCAACCACTGCTCAGTTCAAATGTGTTTAATTTAAAGAAGCAGAAATTAAAGTAAAATCTAGCTCCTGAACCTTATAACCAATAAATGACTACACTTCAAGCCCCTCTGGAGCACTTCCCAGCTCAGACAGAGCAGGCAAACACCTTCTACCACAAGATGGATGACCTTACTACTCTTAATGTAAAAGCACAGCAAAAATGGCCATCAAATGCAAGGCAATAAAAAGCAACTTATTCCCTAGCTAAATTTCCCCTCTACAAGGCAATTACAGGACAAAACCGTTCAAGTATCAAACAGTAAGGGGAAAAGAGGATTTGTACCAGAAATGTACTTTAAATGCTCAGAAAATTGCAAAATACAAACAGTGGTCACTTTAACAGTGAAAAAACAAGTGCAATATTTCAGTTTAAGAACTTATCTTTGCCTGGATGGCACTGGATTCTGTGGAAACTGGATTCAATATCCTATACACCTTAAAGCACTGTCTCCATACCCTGGGGTTCATCTATGTGCAAATCACCTTAGATAGAGTCCTTTACCATATCTTAGCAAGCTATAGGTCACCATCTATGTCACAAGAATTCCACAACTCTTATCTAGACCTGCTGGAGGCACTCTCCATCCACCCAAAGACTGTATTCATGGGAAACTTTAATTATCCCTCTATAGACTGGGAAACACACACTGCATCTAACTTGTAGGCACAACATTTCCTAGAATTTATTAACACAAATTGCTCTTGATCAGTTAGACTGCACTTCAACCAGAGGTTCAAACATAGTGGGCCTAGTTCTCACCAATATGGGAGAGCTCTGTACCCCCTACACCCCCCACCCTGTGTTACATCCTCACTGACGAGGTTGTATCACAAGGCTGCCTCAATCTGGAAAACCCAGAAAAAGCTGTTACAGTTAGGAACTATTCTAAAGCAAACTATGTCCTATTACGCGATAGTCTGTCAAAATTCAATGCCCCACCAGTAAAGCTGCTTAAAAATGCAGTTCTCAGCAATCAGCAAACAGTACAATATCAGGATACTAGATAACAAATTGCAAAAATGGCTGCTAAAGCAGTTAAATGAAGTGCAGAAAGTAAAATAAATCTTTTATCTGACAAAGAGGGCACAGGATTTATTCAGGACCCTCTTAGAGTGTGGCAAGGATGCTAAACAGATGGAAGATCTGTGAAAATGTAGTAAACAAGGCTAACTCAAGAGCAATGCTTGTTTGCTGAGTGAGCTGTCAGTATTATGGATCTACATAAGACAACAGGTGGGTAAAGTATTTACTTAGCTTACACAACTGACAACAGCAATTAAAAGTGGAGGGACTTTATTAATTTGGTAGCATGACTTTACATACCCCAGTAGGTTGCCAAGAGGACTCTTGTGATATAGAAATTCCATAATACAAGTATCCTGGGTATCACTGATCCTACAGATGGCAACCCTATAGCATCTGGGGTCCCAGCACACTCTACATGAAATAAAGTTTCACAGTTTATTTATCCTGTTTTTGTTGCTCTTTCATGTGGAATTACCACTCGGCTTACAGGGATTTAAAGTTCCAGTTTATATCTACTATTACACTGCCACTTTCTTGTGTGGGCAAACTGTTTGGTTTACAAGGATTTATTGTTTACACTTGTGCTTGGACTTGTTTCACAGGACGTTGGGTCTGCACTTCTCAAGTTGTTGTTGTCCCAGCACAGGTGCTGCTGCTGCTGCCGATAAAAGAGACTTCAATTCCTCTCAATGCTATAAGTGACTCATAACCATCATAGTTGTAAATGAATGCTTACCCCTAACATCCAAGCTATACTGGAAGGCAGAAAAGTAATCAAAGGTAATTTCTCTGATGAACAATATATATATAATATATCACTATTTCTGCAGATGCCATGCCGATGGTCTCTTTCCAAAAAGTTGTATGGCTTGAATAGTGCACGGTCACCTGGAATGAGATTTGAGTGATTTTCCTGTTAAGTTGTTGACTGCATCCTTGCATGTCTTGTTCCTTACCAGAGGTTAGTTGTTACCCTTCATTTTCTCCTATTTGTTCACTGTGTCCTGCACAGACCACCCATGACCCCAGCACCAACACCAAGAAATGGTAACTGTTTGATATATCAAGACTCATTAGTGCAAGTCCTGGAATAACAAGGCTGGATGACTGAAAATGAAGACCTACATATACTAATTCTGAGAGTGCTTTTTCTTGAAATATTTACTTGTCTGTAAGATATAATGACCTCTGAGTAGGTATACATAAGTCTGGGGGTGCAGGGAGGCTTGCACCTCTGTAAATAGCAACTTTAAAGGAGAAAAGCTATCTTATGGTATTTTCAGTCTTTTCTGAGTCTTTTTTCAACATTTTCAGTCTCATTATTATGAGTCTAAACATTTCAGTAGAGAGCCCCAACAAAGTGGTGTATGAATTAATTCATATCCTATAATTCACAGCCTAGAAACTGTGCAGAACCTGTATGTACAAATGGGATATCAAGGCCTAACTTCTTTGATCCACAACCTGCATGAGCCTGTCCAGGGCATGCTTAATGCATGCAGGTGTACTAATGATAATCTGTAGTATATGCATGTTATCCCAGAGTGTAGACACTTGCTGATAAAATGCATCAGCAGAACTTTTCAAACTATTTCTGCTCTTGTATTTAATGAAATAAAAACTAAAATTGTATTAATTAACTCAAATAAAAGGGAATTAAACCATGACTTTGTTAAGTACTTAGTGCCTTATAATGAAATTAAATACCTAGGAATCTTACTAACTAGCAACACTAGAGAAGCAATAAATATTAACTATATTCATATACTAAGTCAAATAAAATCATTTATGCAGAAATAGAATAAGATGTTTTATACAATGGAAGATAGGTTGTATATAATTAAATCAATCATTTTCTCCAAATTGTTATATTATATGCAATCCTTTTCCATACCTCCTACTAAGAAAATTATACAGCAATACAGTAAAATGATGCGGAATTTCCTTTGGTTTAACAATAAGCCTAGAATTGCTTAATAACCATTTAAAAGGTTGGGAGAAGGGTGAAACTAATCTACCAGATATAGAGATTTATTCATTTGCATCTATTACTAAAACAGTTACTCTATTGAACTGAACTTATACAGCCAAATGGAAATTAATTCATGAATCTATATGTAATGTCATTAGTAACTCAGCCCATAAATAATATAATATAAATCCAACAAAAGTCTTTTATAATGTGATAACAGATAACATAACATTTAATAAAAGTATAAAAACAAAGTAAATAATTGTTACTGAAACAATAATACTATTTAGAAAATATATAAACATGAACCCAGATATAAAGACATGTTTTTTATATTACATCCTATAGCTTGTACACAAGAATGCATAACTACCTTTGATTCAAATGTAATTAAAGAGCTTAAAGAAAAATAAGTGATTTATTGGTATCAGATACTCAATGGCAATAGATTACTCATACTAGATCAAAGCAAAAGGAAATTTGAGTTAGATGATAAATTGTGGCTACCAGTACGACAAATAAGATAGTACATCACAAATAAGCTGGAATTGATGACACCAACTTTTAAAAATAATATTCTTAAGTTCATAGATTATGTGATACTTTTAATAAATAATACTTATAAAGGACAAGGATATCTATTCAAAATTTATAAGACACTTAAAGAAACAACAAACTATACCATTAATAGTTATTGGAATTATTATAATCAGGTTAATCAAAAAGATCCTGATAAAAATGAAAAAGAAATTATCCTTTTATCACCAAGTCAGTTCAGTGGAAATTATATGCATGGAAATTCCTACATAGATCCTTTCTAACCCCGCATAGATTAGAATGATTGTTGGGGATGTAAAATGCATACAAAAGCAGATTGGGAGCACATATTTTTTTACTGTCATTCATTGAATAAATATTGGTTTGAAATTATTTCTTTCAAACAATTGTTAATGATACTTTTCAGTTAACCAAGTCGTTAGTTTTGTTTAATGTACCCATACCACAATGTGTCCCAGAAGTGAAATATCGTTTACTGTGGACATTGCTTGCCATTGCACGTATAGCCGTAACAATTTACTGGAAGAATAAAGCACCACCAACTTTTCAAGATTTCAAGAAAATCACACTCTTCGTGTCTAGAATGGAAGTAGCAACCATAAAGAAAAGAACTGATCAGACAATATTATACATCACTTATTGGCAGAAAGTTGATGAAATGTTGGACAGAACAAACTGATCTGATTATCAGCACAGCATCTTAATACAAATTGCATATTGTATATGGAAATGTGATGTTATAGATTGTATACTTAAGCAATTGTATATAGTTTCTTTTGTAAATAGTTGACTAGTTGATTATGTTATATTATTTTTATGTTTCACTATTTATGGTTAAATCTATTTGAAGATATGGAAAATATTTTAATAAAAATTTCTTTGAGTAAAGAAGGGGTTAGTTTTTTTGGATGCTCCTAACCCCCCTCCTTTTGGACAGCAGATACAGCACATACTACACCGATCATTGTCCAGGCACATACTTCTGTACTTCTGCTGTGCGTGAAGGGATGTGATGTACTCACTGGCTATGTTCATTTCTTCATGTCCTGTACCTGCATGTATGAAGTGCATATTAGAGATGTTCCCACTGATGGTGATCCTGCAACATGTAATTAAGCAAATACTCCATAAGGAATGTGCAAGCTGGCATCAGCAATTCACTCGTGTCCCTATGGCTGGCTACTCCTACCCAAGGCCATTAATCAAATTTAGGCCACAGTCAGGGTACCATCTTTGTATTTCAGGGAGCTGTTTTGTTTTTTCTTTCCTGCTTCAGGGACACAAAGCAAACATAAGATCAGGATGTCTAAATTAAAACCCCAGTTGTCTGATGCAAGACTGTCATTGATGTAGTTTCCTTAGAGACAAGGATCAAAAACCAGCAACACCATCTCACTTCTCAGCTCAAAGCAAGTGGTAAGGTGGAATATCACAGCACGCTGCAGCATTCAGACATCATTCATGGTATGCATTATACTCAGTGGTAACCATGGATGATGTACAGTACATCTTTAATACTTTGTGTACTGTACTGCTCTTTTCCCAAGGTCTCCTCTGAAAATGAGCATGTCATCAGAGTTAACCCAGTTAACAAACTATGACTAACCAACTTAATGAATTAATATTGAATTAACTGAGATGTACATAATATGCACATAGCTGGGGGACAGTATACAGCTGTCAAAAATATAATATATGTTGCAGAAATGCAGAGGTGCCAAGCCTTCACCCAGCATTAATGTGGTCATAAGTAGCTGATGATCCACAGAACAGCCATACTAACTAGTTCAACAAGAGGTGCAGAACAATAAGCAATTAACCTCAGAGGTGACCACTGCAACATTTCTTAACATGCACACTCGGCAATAAATTCTGCACAAAGTAACTACAGTAGTACATAACCACAAGTAGCGTCACAAACGTTGGGTGTAATTGAGGAGTATTGCAAGAGTTGCAGCTTTGTCTCAATAGCCATGACAGATATTCAGTGTTCAAAGTAGCTATATAAAGAAACTCAAAACCTCATTAGAAGCTATCAAAGAGTTTGTACAAAACATTATAGTCATTATCTAAACCTATACCCCACTTGCTCAAAGACTTTTGAAGGTAACTTGACTTTCTGCCTTTCTGATATTAAATGGCAAGAAATTCCATAATCTACCAATTCTATAATAAAACTAATTCTTTTTTGAAGATATCTTACATGCACACGATGCTTGAAGGAAAAAATTAGATTCCTAGTGGGATACTGATGTGGTACAAACTCCACATCTAGCATCAGTGTGAAAACCTCACTAACTTGATACCTCTAAATCAGATCTTCCCTTGCTAATCTATATGCAGTTGAAAGTAATGATAGTTGAATAAGCCTGTCCTTATACTTTGAAGGCCTCCTGTTAGTTACTTGCCTTGTAAAAGTATTCTGAAGCCTTTCTAGTTTCTTAATCTGCACACTATTCAAATATATGTCCTTATTACTGCTTTAAATATAGGAACTGTTGCCTTTTCATCCCTACTTAATAGGGAATACAGGAAAGCCTTCCTTACAGCATAATATTTTATTACCCAATTAATGTTATCTTCATATCTAAGCTGTTTATCGACATCTGTTCCTAGGTCTCTAATTATATCCTCCATAGTTATGATACAGTCATCCAAGGGATTTTGTTGACATTGACATGTTGCCCACAACATATAACCTTACATTGTTTAACTCATTACATCCAAGTGACACCTCTAGGTGCATCTGCAGTTAACTTCTACTGGCGCCTCTAGCCATCAAAAATTGCTTGTTCATATCTGCATCAATAGTTGCAAAACCATGCTATGTACAAGTTTTAAAAGACTTCATCGTAAAGTTTACACAATGGCAATCTCAAATGCATTAATATTTGACCTCTGTCCAGTGCAAGTAAATAGATATTAACTATTGTTTTCATGATATTAATTTATATAGATATATTTCTCACATTTTTCCATATATCTCAACAACCAAGTAACAATGACAGAACTCCTTAGCCTCATTTGAAAAACTCTCAGCTGGATGTATGAAATGCTACTGACAGTATGTTTGTAACTTGAGGGGTTGCTGAGATATTGTACATTGTTTACAAAATATTACAAATGTAATAGCTACTGTGTTTACTGTAACTTATAAAATTCGATTTAAGACCTAGAACCTAAAGAATATTAGCACCATAAAAATAGTTTGTGCTGAAGATTTTGCCATTTATACGTCTTTCATAACTCCTATGGTTCCAGAAATATGAACATTTGTTTGAAATGTAAAGACATAATTTGGTTCTGTCAAAAGGCAAAGGCTCCACTCAATGGAAGTTACAGTGCAAAATTCCTGTGCTCCATTGGAATGAATGAGTTAACAAAGAGTATATATTCCTTATTTTAGACAATTTATTTAGGGTACCTAAGCCTCTGTAGAGCTATGTAATCACTTATATATTAGAAACTATTTCTCCAATTTGTGTGCCATCTGCAAACTTGTTTGTCCAGATGTTCATCTCTCTCTCTTGGGAATTCTGACATAAATATACTTAACAGCAGAGGCCCAAGTGCAAACACCTGTGGTACTCCCAAATGGCATATTTATTTCAAGAAAGAGTTTTCTCTTCGAGCCAATTTGCCACCAACCTTTTAAGTCCCGTTCGATTCTCAGCTAGAGCGTCTTCTGTGTGGAAACATATGTGAATGAGCGTGCCTTTGTTGAAGGTTGTGCATCAGGGCTGGTAACTCGGCACGTAAAAATCCACTACCAAACATTAGTGGACCGGAGTTCCGCTGTGGCGACCCCTAACCAGGATAAGCCGAAAGACACAACAACAACTAACATTTACATCTCACACAGCTCTTAAGGTGAGGTACAGAATCAAATAGTGTGGCCTGTGCTATGCAGATTACATTGGTTGACATTTCCAGATCAAGTGTGTCTACTAAGTTAAAACAGAAAATAATTAAACGAGCAGCCCTTCATAAAACCATGCTGGGCTTCAGTTTGAATTCTTCACATCCAAAGTATAGCTCTGCTATAAACTATAATTGACCAGTACCAGACTCCAGTAGGTCTTACCTCATCCAAATACTAGTCTACATTGCTTGTGTGATATAACAGCTCACATGACTACTACCATGAGAAAGAAAAATGCACATGCAGTGTCATATTAGTGATCTCACTTTAAATACCAATAAATGCAGCACCATGAGACTTGGCAAAAGCAGTATAAATCATGATTATTAAACAAATGTTAGATTATTAACAATTACTTCATCACTAGATGTCTGGGAACAAATGAAGACAGCAGCTTAATCTTTCTATAGTGTCTGTGTGTCAAAAACTGAAAAGTGTATTGTGTAGCCCACCAGACCTTAAAGCGACATCTCTAGGCCCTCCAGGGAGATTATTTTACTACCATAGGCACTGGAGTTAGTGTAATGGTTAAGGTCTTCACTAAACAGACACAAAGTCCATGGTTTAATTCTGGCCTCTAGTTAATGTCCAGGCTCATAATAGTCAGCAGACTGCAGTCTGATTGTCCAGTATTTTACCTACATACCTCACTAATCACCCAGCTCCTGAGTACACTTATGTGTTTTGTAGCCTTCAAAATAATTTGAGAAGGAAAAATGATTCCTTACTAGAAAACTTATAGGCTAGAAATTAATTCTATCTGGTCTATAAGGCAATTTCTCATCAGGTTCTAGCTAAAATTGTATTCCTAGATTGTATCTCAGGGGATCTAACACCTCATTGGGAATTCTAAACCTATAAATAAATATCAGCAGCAAACATATTGGGCAATGCTGTCCTAAATTCTTTAACAAGTTTTGTATTACAATCAGGAAAGTTGGTTGTCGATTTCCTTCAAAAATAATTTTGATACATACATGACAGTTAGAAAATATCAACATATTGTTATGTATAAAAAAGCTTCCTGAAGGCCAGTTGGTTACATCCTTTTAAAATGAACCTATACGCCTGTGAATCATATTGGAAAACATACATCATTTCTCTAGGCGGCAGTCTTGGATTTGCAGAATTAGAAAGTGTGAATACTCCTTTAAGCAGACAGTTATGTCTCCATGAATTATATACCTTGTACATCAACCTGGGAGGAAGGAAGACAACAGCATCAGGTACTGAACCCTGTTAGTTTGTAAGACCATCATCCTGCATGGTCTTCACATAGTGTTCCTCAAAGCTGACTGTCAGAAGTGTAGGCCCCACCCAAATTTTAGTTCTTGAACAGACATGAACAATAGATTTTATGTTACACTGATGGCTCTGTTCACTTAATTTCACATCAGATGGTTTGGAGGTGTAAGGCACATGTGCTGTATGACTATCTAACTGGGCACACCTACTTGCATGTATACATCTGCTGGCTTTGTACTTCCTGTCTTGCTGCCTATTCAGGGGCAACCTTCCATGTGCACACACATATATGTACATCTGTGTCTTAAAACTTCTCAAGGACTGTAAGGCTAGTGATGCTATCAGCCTAAATAAGAGTACAGCTGTTTTCCAAAATGGTAATGAAATTGTTGAAATATTAACACCTTTGTTTTCTATGGATTCATATACCAATTGGAAATTTATGTTTGCAAAAAAAATGAATTACATTATGTAGTATAAGACAAAGTCTTTGTTTTAAGTACTGAACACTAATAAAGCTGCAGATTATCATAAGGTTTCCAATATATGGCTACATTTTTTGAGGAAATACCAGTATATACTTCTCACTAACATTTTAGGTTATCTTACTCTACTTGTTAAATTCCTATTGACAGAAAAACAGATATGGCACCCAATATGTAAAAAGATAAAGGGGACAGGACTTCCAGTTCTACAGACAAACTAGCCTCTTGAGCAACATGCATAAGGTTATGGAAAGACTGATCTCAGCTATGTTGGACTCAACCTTTTTTTTGAAACCATTCTGCCTACCACCGGCAGCCCATGCAACCTAAGACCCCATTCAGCCCTCACAGGAAGACAGCCAACACCAGCCAATTCATTCCCCTGTGAGGTGGGAGCCAATCATAAGGCTGCCTTCCAGGCAAATATCAGAGTTTCTCCCCCACCACCTGGAGCACATGGCACCTCTCTGCAGCTTCTGAGGAATGCTAGCACTGCTATTCTATGAGGAGGAACATGCGAGCTTCCCCACATGATTTCCCAACCCTACATGGCTACACAGAGGTAAGACATCCCTCTGGCCTGGACTCCACTGACTGTTCAACCCAGTCATCTTACTGGGTGTTGCCCAAGTGGTGAGCCAAGCTACCTTCCTCCCTGTAGGATGGGTGAGCAACATGCCACTCAGTCCCATTCTCCTTCCTGCTCCTGTGCCTGTGCAGGTAATTAAAAGAGTGAGAAGGAGAGGTGACAGGGTAATGTAGACAATGCATGTTAATGCACAGATAGAGGCAAAGATAGGTAAGCTACATAGCAAGGTAGAGTTTAAGAGCTTAACATGAAATACCAGAGAGTTTTAAGAAAGTATATATATGAAATAAATAGGACTGTTAAACGCATGGAGGGGGAAGTGAGGGGGAGTGACACTGTTTATATTTAGCATACAGACAGGTAAATAAGTAGTCGGATGGGATATTGGGGATAATAAAAACTTATGTGAGATGGAGGCTATATATATATATATATATATATATATATATATATATATATATATATATATATATATATAGTAAAATAATCAAGAGTATTTGATTTTAATATATATTCAGAGTCTTGGTGTTCGCTCTGCTCTGTTCTTTCTGTATGTACACACACACACACACACACACACACACACACACACGCACACACACACACACACATATATATATATATATATATATATATATATATATATAAACAGATATATATAAATAGAAGAACATCAGATTACTCCCAAGATATAATGCCACGAAAAGGTGGAAAGTACAGCTGCGTAAGAGCTTACAATAACAGTAGATGTCCTACTGATCACTGTTGCAATAATCTTAACATACGGGTTTTCACCCACTAACATCTATACCTTCCAGAGAGCGTACATCTGACATGTGACCTCAGATCATATATGCCAGGGTATATAAGCAGATGTACATGAGTACCTCAGACTATCTCCAAGCCAGCAGCCTAAAGACTACTAAGAGAGGAAAGTAGTCAGCTAAGAGGCGTGTAGCTCAAAGAGGTAAGTAAATTCCCCTGAAAGATGTCTATTAGGTGATAGCTTACAACAAAGGGAAAGAGAAATATTGGAGCAGAGGAAGAAAAGAAGGGACGAGGGGAGGGAAGGAATAATGCAACAGTGATCAGTAGGACATCTACTGTTATGGTAAATTCTTACATAACTATGCTATGCAATGACTAAAATCAGTTTTACAGTATTCTTAACATACAGCTGAAGGAGGTAGAGAAAATGGAGGTTGGCTAAAAGGAGGATGGGCTGTCCAGGAGACCAGACAGGACAGACCTAGCAAACACAGCTCTGGATCTTGAAAAGGCATCAGTCTTTGTGACAGTGTGCACAGAAGACCAGGTAGCCGCTTCTAAGATAGACACGGCACCTACAACTTTGTCGAATGCCCCAGAGGAGGCCACTGCCCAAGTGGAATGTGCTTTTGGGCAGGAAGGCAATGCTTTCCCATATTGTGTATAACACAAAGAAATAGTCTTCTTTATCCAAGACGCAATGTTTTGCTTAGAGATGGATTGGCCCAGTTTGGACTCCATGAATGAAATAAAAAGTTGGTCAGTGTTTCTGCTAATTTTTGCTTTGTCCAAGTAAAACCTTAGCTGCCTGTGAACATCCAGTGAGTGGAGAAGTCTTTCCCCTTACTTTGGGGATTAGGGAAAAAGGTAGGCAGCTGGACAGGCTCCCTATTATGTGATCAAAACCCTAGGTAAATATCGATGTCTGAAAATTGCGAATGGCTGTTTCCACACAGGGAAATGAGTCGTTCGGCCATTACATGGATTTTGTTCTTTTTCTGCTGTAGAGCAATCTCAGAGTAGAGTTGGTATATTTAGTTAGGGGGGTGTAGGGGGCACAGCCCCCCACATCAGGGGGTGTGGGGGACAAAGCCCCCTACTTTATTTCTGTTTACAACTTTTTATTTTTATTTTCCCTATGTGGAAACATCCATTTTTGATCTTAAGGGTTCGAGATTTAGTGATCGTCCTTTAGGTGTTCGATAATCTAAGATTTCAATCATGTAATATAGACCCAGTGGATAGCCTTGTTGAGAGACATTTCATTCACTACCTTAGGCATCAATGATGGATTGGCCCTGAGAGTCACCCTGTCCCTATGGAAAATGAGAAATGGTGAAATAGCCATAACAGCGTAAAGTTCAGACACTATACAGCAGAGGTTAGGGCTAGCAGTAGGTTAGTCTTCCAGCTGCAGAATTTTAAACTGGCAGAGGCTGCTGGCACAAAAGGGGGGCAAAGTAAGTTTTTACCAGCACCAATCTGTGATCCCAAGGAGGATAAACAGGTTTCTTAGGTGGCTTAAGGTGTAAGGCCCCCTCATGAAAAGTTTTACCTCTGTCCTGGACATGAGAGAGGATCAACAGGCAAACATGCATGAATGGAAAACAGATGGGCTTTAATGGAAGGGTAAGCTAAACCGGAGTATAATAATTCACAGAGATATTTGAGAACTGAATGGGTATCTGATAAGAGTGGGTCCTGGCTGTACTTGAAGCACCAAATAGAAAATCTTTTCCACTTAGCCATACTTGATTTTCTGGTGGAAGGTTTTCTGTCTGCTTGTAGAACTTGAACAACCTTGTCAAAGAAGAAGTGTCTTTTAGGGATCAGAACTCTATAATCCACAGAGTGAGACTGAATAGACTAGATTTGGATGGAGAAACAGACCTTGCTGTTAAGTGGGCAGATCTGGTTATAATGGTATTTTCCAATAGTTTCCCTTGGATAGCTGGAGTAGGAGGGGAAACTAATGCTGTCTTGGCCAGAAGGAGGCCAGGAGTATGAGCTTTGGAGCTTTGTTTTGAACTTTTAGAAGGATTTTTGGAAGTAGTGGCAAAAGGGAGAAGGCATACAGGAACCTCCCCAGTCACTAGAAAGAGAAAACATCTGAACTCTAAACTAAGGTGAAATGACTCCTGGTGCAGAACAGGGGAAGCTGGTGATTTTCTGGTAAAGCAAAAAGGTCTACGTGTGGTGTTCTCCACTGATGCCTTATTGTTTTGGGGACTTGTTTGTTTGTGAAGGTCCTCCAAGAATCTGCTTAATAAGTCCCCCAGTACATTCCCCTGTGAATGAATGCATTAAGCTGTCAGTCATGACCACTTCTGTGGCTAGGTGCCATGCTTCCTGTGCTGGCCTGCACATTGGGTAACACCTTGTGCCCCTTTGTTTGGTCAGATGATGATGTACACCAGTAGTGAGTCTGGTTTCCATAGATGGACAAAATATGCAGTGCTTGCACAAGGGCTCTCATTTCTTTCAGGTTGATGTTTTCCTTCAGGAGAGGGGAAGACCGCTTCCCCTGTACTTGGTGGGATCCTGTCCAAGTTCCCCATGCTCTGTCCAAAGCATCTGTAAGAACTTGATTGGGTGGGGTTGGGGTGAAAGGAAGTCCTTGATTGAGCATGACCTGTTTTACCCACCAGAGTAGCTCCTTTTTGAGGCAAGGCAATAGAGGGATCAGGGTATCCAGGAGATGGGAATTTTGAGACTAAACTGATTTCAGAAACCACTGAATGTTCCACATATGTAGTTCACCAGAGGAAACATTGGAATGGCAGATGCCATGAAATCCACAGCCCTGAGTACTTCCCTTCCTGTGCAGTAAGACACTGAGTAGAGGTTTTTGAAGAAGGTGGCCAGACTGAGAACTTTTTTCTTAGGAAGGAAGGCAAGCATCCTGCATGTGTCTAGTCTGCAAAACAGAAATACAAGGTCTTGAGTGGACGCAAGATAGGATTTTTGGAAGTTGATTGTGAACCCTGGGATGGATATGAGATGTACCATGAAATGTACATGCTCAAATAGGGATTCTTCATAGAAAGCATGAATACGTAGGTTGTCCAGGTAAGGGAAAACTTGAATTCCCTGTGTAAGGCAGAAGGCTACCACTAGAGCTAGGCAATTTGTTAAAACTTTTGGTGACATAAGAAGACCAAAGGGCAAAGCAGCAAGAAAGGCATGAGGAAAAATAAAAGGCAGAAGGGTATGCAAGGAGAGCATTTTGAAACTGGGTACCTTTAGAAAGGTGTTTAGCAGTAGAGGGATCCAGAATGGGTCTCTGTTTTTCTTCCTTCCTTGACGCCAGAAAGATTCTGGAATAGAACTCTTTTCTATGAAGGAGGATGACACTCTTTCTATGGTGCCTTAATCTACAAAGTCTTGAATGACAGGATCGAGCAAAGGGGGCTAGGTTTGTGGAGGAGGCAGGCCCATTAGACTGAGGATGCTTTCCCATGACAAGGAATAGGATCATAGGATCATAGGAGGTTACTAGGCTAATGGCCCTGGGGCCCTTACAAGCCTAGCCAAGAGTTTGATCACCGAAAAGAAACCTCACTCAGCACCTGTCACCCCTGTTAATGAGGGACACAGGTAGAACCCCTGGTACAAACATGTGGTTTCTCATCCACTCATGAAGGCTGCACTTGAAGAGGTTCAGCGAGGTACTCTGTTTGACATGTAGGTTCATAAGTTCATAGGTGTGTACTAGCCTAACAGCCCTGGAGCTTATATAAACCTAGAGCAAAAAGATTCCCTGGCATCGTGCTTCCTGATGTTAGTTCCCAGTGCCCCTATCAAGCAAGGCCACTGAAGTGATCCCCAGGGTGAACATTCTATTGCCCATCCACTCATCAAGATTTCTCTTGAAGAGGGCCAGTGAAGTACTCTGCTTGACATGGATGGGAAGGTTGTTCCAGAGTATGGGGAGTCTCTGGGTTAGGAACCGGTATGGGAACGAAATGGGGCAAATGTTGCATATTAGATACAGGCCTTACAAGTGGGTAATGTGTGTGAAGTTAGACTTACGGATCTGGAGCAACTCTAGTAGGGCAGGGTCCGAGATTGCCTTGTAGGCAAGATGCAGAGCACCTCTGTACAACCTGTATGATACCAAGTAGAGTGATAGTGATTTGAGCCTAATCACATAGACAGGTATTGGAGGTCATGGATTCTCTTTGTGAGGTATTTCTGTGACCTTTCCAGTTGGTGCAGATGCCTGAAGAGGTACATGCCAAACAGGACGATAAACTCAATTATTGGTCTAATGAGGGAGGAGTATAGAGAGGTAATAACCTCCTTTTTCTGGATGCAATCCCTTTACTTATGAGATGAACCAAATAAAAGGCTTTTCTGACCACTGCTGCTTCATGATGGTCGAATTTGAGATTGTTATCAACCTGAGTACTCATGTGTCTCACCACAGGTTGTGTGTTTAGGGGGTTACCGTTGATGTGATAATCAGTAGGGGCCGTGTTTTTGCCGAATGGTATGATGATACATTTTTCTGCATTTAGCTTAAGGCCATGACTTTGGGACTAGTCATTAGTTATTGTGAGACCTTCTTGCAGTATATTAGCATCATTTGAGAGTCAATGACAGCACCCAACTTACAGTCGTCCATAAATTTGGTCAGCCTGGAGCTCTGAGAATTAGATGCTTAACAGTAGGGGTTACAGGACAGATCCTTGGGGAACTCCACTAGTGACATGTCTGCTAACTGAGTTGGAGGTGCCTATTTTGACCTTGAGGGTCCTGTCGGTTTGCCACTTGGCCACCCACCTGATAAGATAGGGATTTACGCCAAGTTGTGTTAGCTTTTCAATGATGCCTGAGTGGGGTATTGTGTCAAAGGCCTTGGCCAAGTCAAGGTAAGCTGTATGTACTGACTTTCCTTCATCCAGGGCCTTGGTGACAGTCTTAAAGAAGTCAACCAGGTTCAACAGGCATGATCTACCCTTGATGAATCCAAACTGGGTGGAGTCAAATGCTTTGAGATTGCCTATGTCCTTGTTTATGAGATCCATAATAACATGCTGCATGTCTTTACAGATCAGACTTGTCAAGCTAATGGGGTGATAGTTTTTAAAGTCAGTAGTGGCACCACATTTGTGCAAGGGGATGACAATGGCAGTTCTCCACTCTGCTGGAATGAAGCCTGTACTTAGGCTGTGGTTGAATAGGGTGTTCAATGGCAAAGACAGTTCTTACTGGAGATGGTGCAGAATACAGCCTGGGATACTATCTACGGAGATATGAGGTGCAGGACGGGGATGTCGAAAGGGCCTTTGAGGGCAGGGGGGGTGAAGTTTGCACTGAACCTATCTGCTAGCAGGTTGGCCAAGTCAACAGGATCAGTGTAAATGATACTGTTAAGTACTAATTCGGAACAGACCTGGGCTTTGCCATGGAGGTTCCTGACGTAACTGAAGAATGCTTTGTGGTTTCCCTTTATTTCAGAGGCTAGTTTCAATTCATAATTGGCTTTGGAGGTTTTCACTAGTGATCTAATTTGCTTATTGAGGTTAAGGAGGGAGTTTTTCCAATTTGGAATTTCTTCCCTTTTACGCTTGGACAACAATTTCTTCCTTTTGTTGTAAAGCCTGTCGATAGAGGATGTCCACCAAACAGGTTTGTGTTTCCTTAAGGAACAAGTTTTAGTTCTATTGGATATGGCTGAGTCCATGCAGTTGCACAGGTGCTTGTATACTGCACTGGCATACTGTTCAGCATAGTTGTCTGCATCCTCTGAGGGAGGCAGTGGTGTGAAGCTACAGATCCCCTCAAGGCACTTTGTAAATTCAGTTTGGTCTTTTAGGTGCCAGTGGCTGAGAAACAGGAGCTGAAGGTGTAGACTAAAAGGATTCCTGGTATGCATCATTTAGTACTGGAAGGACTGGTATGGGGGCTGAAGTGCCCATTTCCAGGAGGCTATGGTATCTCTTTTGAACTCAGAGGTGCAAGACTGTGAGTTATCTCAGGGTCCTTTGAGTTTCTTCTTTGGTGGAAGGGAAACATCGGATGCTGAAGGTTCCCTCATTTTGACTTGGGCCAGGCTTTAAAGACTATGAGTTCTGAAGAACATGTTAAGGGAGGAAAGTCTTGACCTAAGGGTTTTAAGAAAAAAAATGACTGGCAGATGGAATAAGTTTTGTAGTCGTGCTCCAGGCCTAAACAAAAAAGGCCCTTAGTGTGCAGGTTCTTGTATGGGATCTCCCTACCACACTCCCACTTACTCCTCCTAGCTAACATCTAACCAAAATTATCTACACAATCAAAAAGTGCAGAAAAATGAAGCAACAGTACCAACAACCCAACAAAGATCAGTCCAACAGAAGTATAACCTGCATTCAGGCTGGTGTCAATATACTCTGGGGTACTCATGAATATGTCCACCTATATACCCGGACATATACAAGCTAAGGTCACATGTCAGACATACGACCTCTGGAAGGTAAAGCTTTGGTACACCTGACAGATGTCAGCAAATGAGAACCCATATGTTAAGAATACTGCAATGTGATTTCAGTAAGGACATCTGTGGGTTACAGTGATGGCGGTGGAAGACAAGTAAGTGAAGGAAGTTAGATTGTGCAGAATCAGTTGAGAATGAGGTAGCAATTAAGCAATGGGATGGAATCAAGGTGGCTTGGATGATGGAAATAATGGAGTATAGTGGATGGCAAAATTGATGATGATGTGATTGAATTAAGGAATTAGAGAGTTACAGAAAGAACAGATTCATATAAATGAAAAGAAGAAAGTGGAAATGGAGGATGAGATAATAGTTAAGGTGGACAAGATTAAGAATCTGCAGGAAGAATTAGATGAGTCAGAATGAGGATGCAAGTGGGAGAAGATAGAACAGGGAGCAGGTGGAATAATAAAGGAGAGATGTGAACTTAATATGTAAGCTAAAGGACATGAGCATATCTCTTAACTGTCCAGATGTTTTGACTTATATTTTTGATCTGTTCCTCATAAAATGTGTGGTCTTCTGGCAAATCACTGAGGACTGAAGTTACTAAATATTGATATACATTTGAGATATGAGTTTCAGACTTGAGATCCTTCAGAAAATGCATGCCAACACAAATTTTATTCTAACCACTTTCTAAGTTTATAAGTGCAATATTCAAAATATATTCCTATTTCTAGTCGTTTATCCCCGTTATTTTGGACTTTGTCCAGATTTCTTGCTGTAAGAGGTTGAGAGGTTTGGACATGAAGAAGAAAGCAAGGGTAGCTGTAATGGAAGCAGAAGACTGCGGGGGAATTGACCAAAATAAAGAAATGAGAGCGGAGTTCAGGAAATGAAGAAATTATGCGTGCAAAAGGAAGTAGGTGAGATGAAGTTTGAGGAAATGGATGGACCAGGATTACGGGAGGAGGACAGAGATAACTGTACAAAGAAGTTAGCATGTGAAAGATTATTGCAGCAATCAGAGATATGAACAAAGGTAGAGAAAGTGGCCTACACAGTTTACTGACTGATCACTGTAAACTAGTAGAAATGCACGTAGGAGAATATATGACAAATTTATTTAAAAAATGGAAAAGGACTAGTAAATGTCACAATCTTTGTGTCAGGCAGACATGGAAGTGCTATATAAGGTGAAGGAGGGGGAAGGATCAGTAAATTATATACAAATCTCTTTATGCAATAGTTATAAGAAATAATAGGTAGGGTGTACTTAGTTAGGTTGGACACTGTATTACCAAAGGTAGTTGAGGAATCATAAGCATGTTACATGAAAGAAGATACAGATTTGGTACATCACCCCAAGAAATATTTATTAATAGGGGTTGGAAGGTGGTATAAAAGTCTATAAGGTTGCCATTGCAAGAAGTAGGAGAAAAGTAATTGGGTGTTAAGTTATATATGTATCTCCTACTACACAAAAACTAAGTGCAGTCTTGCAGCTGATATATTTAAGTAGCAAGGGGTGTGGGGGGCACAGCCACCCACATGGGGGGTGCAGGGGTGCTTGCCTTCCTGCTTACACTTGGTGTAAAGTGCTATGATTTATGTTGTTTAAACTCAGTATATGTATGATATGTGTTTTCAGTGTTTTGAGATTCAGTGTTTTGAGTTTTCAGTGTTATGAAGTGAATCTATATATATATATATATATATATATATATATGTGTGTGTGTGTGTGTGTGTGTGTGTATATATAACAATGGGAGACATTAGGAAGAGGAATTGAGAAAAGCTACAGGATATGATAAAGTGTTAGATAAAAGGTATACATTCATTGAGAGAAACGAGGCAGAAAGAGTACTGATGTTATAGTTGGTAATTAATATGCTAAGATATGCACATCAAGCCAATGGCAGTATGGTTAGGGAAAAATACAGAAAATACCTGACAGATTTATATGGAGAGGAAACAAGAATATGATATGAGAGAAAGAATAAGGACCAAAAAGACAGAAGGAAATTGAGGTATGCCTGAGTTTATGAGGTATATAGTGGTGGTGATTGTAGCACAGAAATTGAGAGGTGTGTAACACAAGATAAAATGGAAGGTATAGGAGAATAGTGATAGTAGGAGGGAAAGAATATACTTATGAAGACAGAAGAAGTAACAGAGGTGGGACTGAGAGAACTCATAAACAAAGTGGCAAGACTGAGAAGAATACAGGGGACTAGCATTAGGGATGTGATGAGCAAGAGGCAGCAGTAAATATTCAGCCAGGTATTAGGGTAGAAAAAGAGTTAATATACATTTGAACAAAGGGAAGAGGAGGTGAAAAAACAGCAGTATATGAATTTTGAGCAGGCAATGGAGACTTTTGAATTTAAGATTGGAGAAGAAAGAGGAAAGACAGAAATGATATAAGGAAAGTGTTAGAGGAAAGGGGTGCGACTGTGGAAGTATAGAAAAAGTAGAAAGTGGCAAATATAGGTTCATAGGTGTGTACTAGGCTAATGGCCTTAGAGCCTTTACAAACCTAGCCCATAGGATTACCCTGACATCGTGCCACCCGACCTTAGTTCCCAGTGCCTCTGTCGAGTAGAGCCACTGGAGTGATCCCGGGGTGAATTTTCTATTTCCCATCTACTCATCAAGGTTTCACTTGAAGAGGGCCAGTGAGGTGCTCTGTTTGACATGTATGGGAAGTCTATTCCATAGCATGGGCAGTTTCTAGGTTATGAACCTGTCCCTCCAGCATGTTCTGTTGATTGTGGTAATGAGGTAAAGGTCTCTGGAGCATGTGATGTGGAGGGATTGTTTTTTTTTTTAGATGTAGCATTTCTAACAGAGCTGTATCAGACATGGCCTTGTCTGTCAAGCAGAGATCACCTCTAAGTAGGCGAAATGACACAGAGAATTGTTGGTGTTTTTTGAGTCTATCCATATAGGACAAGTGTTTAAGGCCTATGATCCTCTTTGTGAGGTACTTTTGCAGTCTCTCCAGTTGTTGCAGGTGTCTAGTGAGGTACATGCCAAATGGGACATTGTACTCGATGATTGGCCTAATGAGGGAAAAGTAGAGGGAGACAATGACCTCTTTCTTCCTGGATGCAAAACCCTTAGTAATGAGATGTGCCACATTGAAGGACTTTCTGACCACAGTGGCAATGTGGTGGTCAAAAGAGAGGCTGGTGTCATCCTGTGTTCCCAGATCTCTTATAACACCTTCTATGTTCAGCGGACTACCATTGATGTGGTAATGCATGGGAACTGGGTTTTTCCCAAAGGGGATGACGACACATTTTTTGGCACTGAGCTTAAGGCCATGGTTCTGACACCAGTCGTTGGTCTCATTGAGGCCTTTCTGCAGGATGTCAACATCACTTGGTGAGTTAATAATAGATCCCAACTTGCAATCATCTGTGAACTTTGTCAGCTAGGAAACCCTTTGTGTTGTCCTGGACTTCAGAGAAGTAGATACCAAACAGGAGAGAGATATGGGATAAGAGGTAAAAGCAGTTGGATTTCATAAGCTGAGAGAGATGCGGGTGGCAGAAAGAGGAATAGGGGATTGATGAGATGCATTCGGAAGCATGGAAATGGCAAGCAGTCTGAAGGTTTCCAGGTTAGTGACAACTCAGCATATGGAGCTGTTACACTGGTAGTATAACATCCAAGGAGACAAGAAGGTTAATAAGAAAGCACAGAGTTCCGGAGAGGTGGGGGTGTAGATAATATCCATAGGTCATGGAAATGTAAAGTAATATAGAAAGAATGGCAGGCAGGCATCCAAAATCATATGCAGCAAGTTGTAAAATAAAGAGGTAAAGGAAGAATACATGTTGTGCTTATTCAGCACAGGTAAAGGGCAGGGGATTTTGGGGAGAGATAAAGAAGAAAATGTAATTAATGGCAGAACAGATGAAAAAAGAAATTCCTAGGTGCTGGAAATCAAGGGATTCTTGCAGTGTTAGGGAGGACAGCCTAGAACAATGGTTAAGGCATATAGTAGTGAATCAGTGAGGGCAATAGGACCTGGGTAAAACAATAAAAGCGAGGAGTGGTTCAGTATAAAAATATATGGGGGACAAGACTGGCATAATGGTTATGGACTTTACCTCACAAGTACAAAGTACAGAGTTTGATTCTGACCTCTGATTATTAGCTAAACTTATTATAGCCTGCAGACTGATAGCCAAATGTTTACCTATGAACTATGAAACAATTGCAAAAGGCACCAATTAAACAATGTACAATTTTGTGCTTGATTCATAATGTACAAAAGTGTTATATGGTTGCACTGTGTAATATGGACAGATTGTTGATTATGCTGAACTTAAAATGTTGTGCATGAATTCAGAAAAATGATCTAGAAAAAAAGCTGAAAGAAAAAAATCTGAAACTGTCTTGTGTTTTTGAAAAGTAAAAAGTCATGGGTATTCAGAAGCCATGTAGCTGAAACACTGATGTGTCCTTAAAGGGTCATTTGTATACATTCCACTACAGGGGGTTCAAGATTTTACACAGTAAAGACTCTAGCTTGGCTGGGTCTTTTTTGCCATTTTTTTGTCTGTGTGACCTTATTGCCCTTTGGTTTAAACCTATACACATACATACAAGCACATATGCACACACACACACACACACACACACACACACACACACACACACACACACACACACACACACACACCACATATGCATGTGTGTGTTTCAGTGTGCATGCACACACATGTGTGTGTATATATATATATATATATATATATATATATATATATATATATATATGTGTGTGTGTGTGTGTGTGTGTGTGTGTACATGTCACTTCATGGTCACACAATCATGATGAAACAAGAAAGACCCAAAACTTTCAATTACTGCTGCCATACAAATAGAAACAGCACTGGCAGTAACTCCATGTGGAGCACAGTGTTGTTAGTTGTTTATCAAGGCAGTGTACTCAGAGAGATGAAACATCAATCAGTTCACATGTGACTAAGAGGAAGAAAGCCTATTTCACTGCTACATTACTCTGCTAGGTTTCAGACTTGACTACATTTATGAGATGGAAGGAATAGTAGAATGTTAAATCTCTCTCACATTTCCTGCAGATGCTTCCCTTTTTTCTGAATTGCTGACATATTTTGCTTGTGTGCTCTTTCCTTTATTATTGCCTGGCAGTGTCCATCATATTCATTCTATAAACTTTAGATTACCATGTAGGTCTTTGGCATCCTCATTTCTATTACCCTTACGTCAGTTTCACCCCACATATGGGGCACGTGTACTAGACATACGTGTGAAAGTCATCATCATAGCACTTACAATAGTGATGCAAACATGCCAATTGAAAATTATCTGCTTTTACATCTTGTTAAAAGACTATTATGGTATAGAAGCTCAAGTTGTCTTTTTCCACTCTCCCCTCCCATGTATATCAAAAAGATCAGCTGAATCTGTGCATGAATTCCTTTTGGTATGGATGAAAAGATTTATACATACATATGTTTGATATTAAATAGACTTCCACGGCGGTGCAGCGGTAGCGTTGTTGCCTCACAGCAAGAGGTTTTCCCGTTCAATTCTCGGCTGGAATGTGGGGAGTGCCTTCTGTGTGGAGTCTGCATGTCCTCCCCGCGGTTGGGTGGGCGTTCGAAAGACATGCGTAAATGGGCATGCCTTTGTTGAAGGTTGAACGCCGAGCTGGAACCTCCCTCTGTGTTCGTGAAAATCTACTGCCAATCATTTGCAGACCGGCGTTTGCTGTGGTGACCCCTAACCGGGAAAAGCTGAAAGACAACAACATGTTAGATCTTAAATAGTGATGTGTATGATATATTATTGTCCCAAATCTGACAATCTTACCTCTCAGCTGCTACAAATTAGGCATAGCAGTATGATTTTTGACCTCAAATTTAGGGTTGCTCCTCTTATATTTAATCATCTTTCTTCATAAAATCAAGCCTTTTTAAGGCTTGTAGTTTTGAGCCTGTACATTTTCTTTTCAATAGCTATATCATTTCTGGTACCTGATGACCTTCTTTTCTGAAACAGCAGAAAGCATTCCATTTCCTGACCTACCAATATCATTTTTCTAAAGGTCAGAGCTATAATTTTTTAAGACACAGAGATTGTAAGTGAGGTATGCATACAAGCCAGAAAGTTGTCACTGTCAGTGAAATTTTCAGATCTAAAAAACTGTATGGATTTTGTAATATAATACCCAAGCAAATCAGGAATTCACTGCATGTGTTATCTCTGCTCTTGTACAGTTTGTTTCCTTAGATTTTGTCTTGCTTTGGCCATTGTTCTGCCATCCTTTGAATTGTGTACAGCCTGCTTCAGTCTTTCCAACAAGGTAAGAGAGAAAACTTACTATTCTGAATGAAATCTCCTCCAATAGCTTGCATTATGACAATACCACAGCATTTCTTCTGAGGGAGATATTGCTCTTTCCTAAAAGCCATGGCATGTCTTCTGACTTCATTTTCATTTCCAGTTTTGCTTTCTTTTTAATCCTTCCTCCTCTAACTATCAGCAGTAGCCTGGTCACCTGTAACACTTCTGATCTCCCATTCTGACACAGTGTTTAACATTACCTTCCATTGCCACAGTCTTCAGTATTATCACTCTGATGGGGGTCCCACTTTTTCCTAGAGAGATAAGCCTTTCAGTGACCAATTGATGAGGGAGGGAAGCTTGTACCAGGATGATATAATTCAAGTGTGGATATTATTTTCTTATATGCTGTAAACATCCTTTGACCTGGAAGGCAGGCAGCCTCCAATGGAATCTAATATTAATGCTTACATGAATGTTCATGGTAGCATATGTGTACAGTACTCACAGGGATGCTCCTGCAGGGGTATATCCACTTCCTTACAAGAAAGGAGAGCTAACTTCTAGTTACTCTATCCCACCTTACTGATGCAGTGGTCCAACACTTGGCTTAGTGTTCAAACCTTAACCATTGGCACCACAAGCTGGAGCTTAACAATTGCACCAGCAGGCATCTGGCATGCTCTTCCTTAATTCTTTGAATATAGTCATATCTAGGAATCCTTTTCTTGCTTTCGCATATGAGCACCTTTTTTATCATTAGCTTCACATCCCTGCATTACTGGATCCAAAGTACAAGAGTTTGCACTTGTTTCTGTCACTCTGTAAAACATTCTTCATCTTTATGTAGGTCCACTGTCATCTTTCTTTACAGCATGCAGTCTACCTTATATAAATGTTAGGTCCATCTACAAAAATTCACTTCTCAGCTGTATTCTCCATATTGTCCTTCATGAAATCCTTCATTAACACTAACCCATAGTCAATGTTCATGTCCCCTTCTGGTTTTCTCTGTTTTCACACTTTTGAGCTCTGCTGTTTCAGCTTTTATTCTTATCAGTTAGTCTGTTCATGTCCATGGTCTAAACTATAAGCAGAAAGCCTACTGCAAATAGTATTGTCAAATGGATTTTGAATCAGAGTCGAAAGCCTTCACGACATTCAGTAGATCAAATCAGGTATTGTACTTATCCCTACTCTGCTCTCCAAAACAAATAAGCATTTTATACTAACCCCCCTCTTCGATTTCTTGATGGTTATGTATATTCTGTTATCTTTTGTTGAAATGTCACTGTGTTTTGTAATAAAGCGTTGGCTAGTCAAATTATGTTATTTAACTGTACTTCACTTTACTTTCACGCACTTCAAGTATTCTTTGCTGTTCTAAAAGAACAACCTAAAACAGTAGCTGCACACAAATATATATTTAATACATACAGTATGCAATATTTCACATTGTAATTACTTTCTGTGTTTCACCTTACTGATCCTAAATGGATGCTCTTCAGTATTCCATGGTTCAAATGTTTTTTTCCAGGTTCCTTTGAAGTATATGGCATTAGCCAGAATAAGCACGGTATCACTTTCAACACTACCTTCAGGTAGCAGGTCTTTTATCTTTCCTGGGGAAGACAGTTTTATGAATTAGATGAGAAATGCATTAATTATGCTCACAGTTATAAAATTCAAGCCTATTACTTCTAGAAATACAATGGAAAAGTCCATTATGAGCTGAGATGTGTACATTTATATCAAAGCAAGTATGCAAGAAAAAAAAATAACAGGCAGGTCAGCGGAGAGATACATATGAACATATGTATTCTAAAGACAGACTTCTTGAACAACCTATGTAGTGAGTAAGGTTAGGAGGAACAATCTGTATTAAGCAACAAAAATGGGCTTATAGTCATGCTTGGTACAGTCTGTAAATCAGATAGTACTAGCCTAAACATATTAAAAAGATGTCACGTGAAAATTATCCAAATGATACAGGCAGGCAAATAAATACAACAAAACCAACATTTAATTCATGTTTGATTGGCAAAATGAAAAGCATGCAATTCAAGGAATACAACAAAAGATATTGGCATGTGCAAAACAGAAGTAATGCTGCCAGCCATGAAAGTGCTTGGTACAGATGCAGAATGCTGATTATGGCTATACCATACTTATACTGCATGGTGAAATGATCAAAGGGGCATTAACTGCTAATAGAGACCTGTGGCACCACTTGTCAGACCAGAATGCGCTAAACAGTGATGATTATTCAGCAAACAATAAAACAAACTTCTAAAAGTTGTTTGCAACTTGGCAAATAAAACTTTCCACTTGTCAGCCTGGGATATTGTAGATAACAGGTAAGCAGCATTTGATGGTGTCCTTAGCTACATACTGCGGCACGTGGAAGAGAATACAGCATTCACTACTAATCTCCCAGGAGAATTACACACCATTTGCAGGCATTCCGTGGACTAGTAGGACTGCCAGTGGTACTATAATGTGGCACCACATAGCCATCAAAACTTCAAGGGGTAAATATTAGATGACATATATGAATCAGAAGGGGTGCCTACACCATCAGGTGCCAAATTATGTGCAAGCAGAAAGGTCTCCACACCAACCTGTTCCCAGTGATGTTAGACAGTACACCCAGGAGAATGTGTGGCCAGCATATGTACAGATGTCTTCTCGGAGAAATTATTCATCCTCTACCGCAAAGATTCAGAATGAGCCATAAGTCCAATGAGCAAAAAACTACCAGAGTAACATTTATTGCATTCAGTACTACTAGTGCATGTATGTGCAGGTGGGGAACTACATATCAGCAACATGAATGCAAAACTGCACCATGAACACATACGTCAGATCGCATCAAACTGAGATTGCCATAACTGTGCGCAACACTTACCTGGTTTTAGGATATTAAATTAATGAGCGTTTACCCAAGTGGATATTGTGAACACAAGTTTTTTATTTTTTTAAGCAAATGTTGCAAAACTCAGCGGGCTTTTTTAGGGGTTCTGTGCCCCTGTAAAAATGGCATTGCCCTATACATCCAAATATTATTATGAACTATTCTAGGGTAAATGTATCTTGGGTATATGGAGGGGAAATGCCTAGCAGCAAACTCCTTGAATCCCAAATGCTTAAAAAATATTTTGAGTAGTATAGCATGATATAATGCTCTCTGACTGAATCATCAACTCCAGGTTTACCATTAGACTGTTTCAGAATTGTCAGGGATGTTACTTATTGGTATTAGAATGCATCCTCATTCTTTACTAAACTATTACTTTGACTTGCTGACACACCATTGAGATTTAAACCCACTAATATTCAGAAAGGGTCACTGCAGACTGATCGTGCATAAGTTTCCATAATTAAAAATGTCTGTTATTTTATAAACTCTGTAAAAGATTAATACCAGCGAGTATAGTGGCCCTGTTTTTTTTTTTTTTTTAAGATTCCCACCATGACTATCCTTATCCTGCCTCCTTCCACCCAATTGATCATTCCTCTTAAAAAAGATAGCCATCAGTTGTTGACTCGTAATGACGAGCCTTATGATCCATTCATCCCATAACCATGGTAAGGCTCATTTGTTCCCCTAAAATGTAAAAACTGGACATAGTATGTAGGCTATCATTTGTATGAGGTTACTCCCTACTTAATCTGCCCCTCCCTACAGCGACCAAAGGCTGTCATATGTGAGAGAACCTATCCATGTTTCAGCATGCATGTGCATGCCTCACTGGCTTATGACTAGCTCATGACCACAGTGAGCCATCAAAGCATCATGTTAAGCCATCTCCCTCCCCTCAGAATGAGCAAGCCAGCATTAGCAACTCACTCCCCTTCATCCTGTTCCACCCCACACCTTTCAGTGCCCAGGCCACTAAATGAACCCAGGTCATTAGAGCTGTAGTTGGGGCTTTATCATTGCACACTTTCTAATCACAGCAAAAGTGTCTCTGATTTTGAGAATTTTCTGCTCTCGTTTATTTGTTAAAGAGGAATATCCATCCGGGCAGAATACATTTTCAGTTAAGTCCCAGAGAGAAAATCTCCAAACATGAAGGCAAAATGAGAAGAATGCGATAATGCAAACATATAAATGCATGCAAATAACAATATGTATAGGTTCATAGGTTCATAGGAGTATACTAGGCTAATGGCCCTGGGGCCTTTACAAGCCTAGCCATAGGATTACCCTGGCATAGTGCCACCCGACCTTAGTTCCTAGTGCCTCTGTCGAGTAGAGCCACTGGTGTTATCCCCGGGGTAAAGTTTCAGTTTCCCATCCACTCATCAGGATTTCACTTGAAGAGGGTCAGCGAGGTGGTCTGCTTGACATGTATGGGAAGTCTGTTCCATAGCATGGGCAGTCTCTGGGTTATGGACCTGTCCCTCCAGCATGTTCTGTTAATTGTGGTAATGAGGTTGAGGTCTCTGGAGCATGTGGTGTGGAGGGATTGGGATTTCTTTAGATGTAGCATTTCTAATAGAGCTGGGTCAGACATGGCTTTGTAAGTCAAGCAGAGATCTCCTCTAAGTAGGCGATATGAGACAGAAAATAGTTGGGAGTTTTTTCAGTCTGTCCATATAGGACAAGTGTTTAAAGCCTAGGATCCTCTTTGTGAGGTACTTTTGCGGCCTCTCCAGTTGTCGTAGGTGTCCAGTGAGGTACATGCCAAATGGGGTGTTGTACTCGATGATTGGCCTAACAAGGGAAGAGTAGAGGGAGACAATGACCTTTTTTCTTCCTGGATGCAAAACCCTTAGTAATAAGATGTGCCACATGGAAGGACGGTCTGACCACATTGGCAATGTGGTGATCAAAAGAGAGGTTGCTGTCAACCTGTGTTCCCAGATCTCTAATAACACCTTCTGTGTTCAGTGGACTACCATCAATGTGGTAATTCATGGAAACTGGGTTTTCCCCAAAGGGGATGACGACACATTTTTTGGCATTTAGCTTAAGGCAATGGTTTTGACACCAGTCAT